>NC_133650.1:74519258-74731761 GCF_009905375.1 Apium graveolens | reverse complement strand
CAGCATCTTGAAGAGCTTCTTTCACTTTCTTTGGCTCAGTTTGAGAAATAAAAGAATTGTAAAGACATTCATTTGAAGTACCTGTTCTAGTTCTGACACCTGCATCAGGATTTCCAATTATCAAATCAGGTGTATGTGATTTAGTCCACTTCCTTACATATGGAAGGTTTTCTCTAGAACTGGATGCTCCCCCATGATCCATGCTGTCTTCATTTTCATTTTCTGATGCTCCCCCTGAAACTATCCTCTCTGAGTTGGATTTTTCAGAATTTAGATTTTCAGAACTATCAGAACTTGGCTTATCAGAACTTGACGAATCAGAACTTGAAGAGCCAGATGTATTAACTGATGCTTCTTGAGATATGGTAAGATCTTGAGTATGCTCCCCCTGCATAGATGCATCTTCCTTTGGCGTAGTTACCACAGTTTCAATAACATCAGTGTTTAATCCATCAGAGTTTACAGTATCAGGACTTAGATTGTCTGGATTTTCAGTATCAGAATTTGAGTCTTCATTTGCAAATCTCAGCTGATCATGATCAATAAAATCTTCAAGTCCAGTAATCTTCTTGTCATCAAAAGAGACATTGATAGATTCCATGACCACTCTTGTTCTCAGATTATAGACTCTGAAGGCTTTTGAGGAAAGTGGATATCCAACAAAGATTCCTTCATCAGCTTTTAGATCAAATTTGGATAGCTGTTCAGGATGAGTCTTGAGAACAAAACACTAGCATCCAAATACATGAAAATACTTCAGATTTGGCTTCTTTCTCTTCACCATCTCATATGGTGTCTTTCCTTGCTTGTTAATGAGTGTTGCATTTTGGGTAAAACAAGCAGTCTGCACAGCTTCAGCCCAGAAATAGGTTGGAAGCTTTCCTTCTTCAAGCATTGTATGTGCAGCTTCAATGAGAGTTCAATTCTTTCTTTCAACAACTCCATTTTGCTGTGGAGTTCTAGGAGCGGAGAATTCCTGCTTAATTCCATGGTTTTTGCAGAACTCTTCCATTATCAAATTCTTGAACTCAGTGTCATTATCACTCCTTATGGTTTTCACAGAGTCTTTTACCAATTTATCCAGTTGTTTGACATGATCAATCAAGATAGATGCAGTTTCACTTTTTGTGTGCAAGAAATACACCCATGTGTATCTAGTGAACTCATCTACTATGACCAAGGCATATTTCTTCTTTGCAATAGACATGACATTCACTGGACCAAATAGATCAACATGTAGTAGATGATAAGGCTCAAGAATTGATGATTCAGTCTTGCTCTTGAATGAAGATTTTCTTTGTTTGGCCTTCTGACAAGAATCACAAAGGCCATCAGGAGCAAATACTGACTTTGGCAGTCCTCTCACAAGATCTTTCTTGACTAGTTCATTTATATTGTTGAAATTTAAATGAGAGAGTTTCTTGTGCCAATTCCAGCTTTCTTCAATTGATGCTCTACTCATCAGACAGATTGCAGAACCATCAGTACTTGTTGAAAGCTTGGCTACATAAATGTTACCACGCCTGTATCCTTTCAGAACAACTTTTCCTTTAGATTTACTCACTACTTCACAGTGTTCTTCAAAGAAATCAACATGATAACCTCTGTCACAGATTTGACTTATACTCAGCAGATTGTGTTTAAGTCCTGAGACTAGAGCTACTTCTTTAATGATGACGTTCCCAAGATTGATATTGCCATATTCCAATGTTTTTCCAATATTGCCATCTCCATAAGAAACATTTGGGCCAGCTTTCTCCACAAAGTCTGATAGCAGGGCTTTATTTCCAGTCATATGTCCTGAACATCCACTGTCCAGGACTAGGATATTTTTCCTGTTGCCCTGCAATCACAAAGACCACTAATGATTAGTTTTAAGGACCCTGACTTGCTTGGATCCTTTGGCCTTATTAAGTTTGTTAACATTTGCAGCGGATTTAGCATCAGAGTTTATGTTAACATTTTTTTATCAGAATTTACACTATCAGACTTTGAATCAGAATTTATACTAGAAGGAACAATGAAAACTTTAAAGAAGGTTTTATTTGATAATAATCATAGTACAAACTATGATATTCCTTACAAGTATAAATGGAATGCCATAAACTACCACAATGAAAACAAGGATTTTGTGGCTTATATCTAGCAGACTCACTCTTAACTCCTGACTTTGAAGGTAAGGAGTTTATGTTCTTATTCTTCCTGCAAAAAGAAGCCAGATGATTAGAACTTTCACAGTTATGACACGTTTTCCTAGGAGCTTCAGGAACAGGCTTATAATCATTACTTTTATTCACACCTTCCTTTCCATTCCTATTTTTCCTAGGTGATTTTACCTTGTTTGCATTCTTAACATCTTTCAGCTTATGCTTAAGCTGCTTCTTAGTCTTTAAGCCTATGTTAACTTCAGCTATCTTTTCCTGTTCTAGTTTGTCAGAAGTTAATCCCTCTTTAACTTCTGATTTCTCATTATCAGACTTTATAGTTACAAACTTAACAGGTTTTAACTTTGGCTTTTGCTTAACAACAGGCTTAATTTCTACAGTTCCTTTATCATTCTTATCCTCTCCATAACCTAAGCCCTCTTTCCAATTTTCACTACTTAGCAAATTTTGAGTTGTTCTGCCAGAGTTAGTCCAAGTCCTGATTATCTCTCTTTCCTTTTCTAACTCAGTTTTTAGAAATTCATTCATTTTTAGCACTCCATCCCTAACATAGAAAGCATCATCTCTATCCTTCTGAGTTTGATGGAACATAACTAACTCTTTTTCTAAGAAATCATTTCTTTTCTTAAAAGCAAGATTTTCAGAAGTTAATCTTTCACATGTTAAAGTTTGATCTCTATAACTAACAAACATGGTTTTAAGATATCTTCTCAACTCATTAATATCATCAGTATGAAAAGCATAAGTAGTCTGAGGTACCTTTGTTTCAGCAGCTTCAAAACTGCTCTCAGCACTTGTTTTATTAGCATTTGCCATCAAAGCATAGTTCTCCTCACTTTTAGAGTCTGAGGTGTCTGTCCAGCTTTTCTTCTTTGTGACAAGAGCCTTGCCTTTGTCACCCTTCACTTTCTTGCAATCAGGAGATATGTGGCCTTTCTCACCACAGTTATAACATTTGACATTGGTATAATCTCCTCTATCAGACTTTCCTCCTCTGCCCTCAGATCTTCTGAAATTCTTCTTATCAGAACTTGTGCCTTTCCTAGAAAACTTCTTTCCCTTCCTGAACTTCCTGTATGAAATCTTTGTGATCCCTTTCAACATAAGAGCACACAGCTTCATCATCTCCTCATCAGCATCAGTCTCAAGCAAGCTTTCAGAATCTGAGTCATCATCACTTTCAGAACTTGATGACTCGGTATCAGACTTTGTGAAAAGAGCTTTACCCTTGTCTTTCCTTGAGGTAGCTGCCTTGGGGGATTCTTCTTCAACTTTAAGAGCAACTGTCCTTGACTTTCCTCCTTTCCTCTTGCTTCTTTGTTCCATCTCAAGTTCATGAGTCTTGAGCATTCCATAAATTTCATCAAGAGTTGTTTCATCAAGACTGTAGTTGTCTCTTATTGTTGTTGCCTTCAAATCCCAACATTCAGGAAGAGCTAACAGGAATTTAAGGTTTGAATCTTCAAGATCATACTCCTTATTAACCAGTGACAGATCATTCAAGAGTTTGACAAATCTATCATATAAATCAGTCAATGACTCATTATCCTTTGAGTGAAAGTGTTCATACTCTTGAGTGAGTATTATCTTCCTCTTCTTCTTAATTATATCAGTTCCCTGACACCTTGTTTCCAGAGCATCCCATATCTCCTTTGCAGTCTTGCAGTTAATTACCATGTTTGACATTACATTATCAATGGCACTATGCAGTAAGTGTCGTACCTTAGCATCCTTAGCAATTGATGCGATATCTTCAGCAGTATAATCACTCTTCTCCTTTGGTACAGTCTTTGCTGCTTCACCTGCAACTGCAACAGCAAGCTTGGTTGGTTTGTGAGGTCCTTCCTTGATTCTATCAAGATATTCTGGATCTGTAGCTTCCAGAAACATGGTCATCCTCACCTTCCATATGGCATATTCAGATGGTCTCAGTATGGGAACTCTGATGGTTTCATACCGACTTTGAATTTGTGTCTTTGGAGGTTTTTCAGTTTTGGTAGGCTTAGTTGGAGTTTCTGTGTCATACATGATTGTGTTTGGATCTTTAACTGTATGTGCATTAACAGATAGGCTCTAATACCACTTGTTAGGTCACACACACTGTAGAGGGGGTGAATACAGTGTAAAGTACAATCAAATCGAACTTTAACATCTCAAGTAACAGAAAACAAACTTTATTGAAACAATAAACTCTGTTACAGTATGGAATTGTTACCTCTCAGTGATGAACAAATATCACGAGAGCTTCTAGGGTTATATTAAATAATCTTCTCGAATATGATAACACTTATAGTGTAAACCCTATGTCTGTGTTTATATACTACACAGTTACAAGATAATCGCTAATTGATATGGAATATAATTCTGCTTCCTAAAATATATCAATCAGATATCTTTTCTTCCAAATATTCTATTCTTCATAGAACTCCTTCTTCATGCATATCTCTTCTTATGTTTATCTCGATCTTCTTTCCTTTAATCAGCTGCTGTCCTTATCTGAACGTCCTTCAGCACTTAAGTTCTGATATCCATCTTCTGATGATTATCTTTTGATAATATAAGTACTGATATCCTTAAGTTCTGACTTTCAGTAAGTACTGATTTATCCTGTTTAAGTAAGATCTGAAAACTAAACATAAATCATATTAGCCATGACATTATCAAATATATCTAACACAATAATCCCAAACACAGAAATACCCCATTTCCAATTAAGAACATTCAACCGATAAACCCTACTTTAGGTTTTGCAGAATCAAACATCATTTTCTCTATGTTGTTGAACTCTATTTTTGACATATATTATACCAAATTGACCGGAAAAATATTATCTACATGATGGAATCATCAAATCATATCAACAACATCAAGAACAAAAATTCCTAATTTAATCCATAAATAATTTGAATTAAAACAATTAAATAAGAAACATATCTTGATTTCTGCATAAAAATAGATGGTTGATTCAGAAAGAGGTTTTCGAGAGCTTCGTTTTGATATATTGCACGCCCGAATCAGAGTTCGATAACGCCTTCGTTTGTGCGATTGATTTTCAAGAATACAGTATTTTAATAGGGTTTTCTATGGTTTTCAGTGGTTTGTAGTGTCTGATTATGATTTTACGCGTAAAATGAAATAAGGAAAGGGCTATTTATATTTATGGAATATTAGTACGTTCTGGATCGTTTTGGATCGATAAATACATTACTTAGCCTCTAAGTAATTATAAATAGGATCATATCGGATAAACATTATCCAATTTTGGATAAGCGTTATCCTGTTTTGGATAAGCATTATCCTATTTTGGATAATTATCAAAACCGGGCTTTTATAAAACGATTTGTATGAAGATAATTTTATTGAAAAGGGTTAGCGTATCGAAAATATTGCGCCGGGCCACACACGGGTCAAACCGGAATCCGGATCGAAAAGGTCAAAACATGGAAAATGTCCGGAATTACCAGATTAGGTTAGGAAGGAGTTTTCAGAATAGTTTCGGGTTGTAAAAACGTAAAAACGGTTGAGGTTGGACGATTCCCAGCTTTAGAAAATTATTTTGTAATTATTTAGAAAATAATTAATAAATTCATAAATCAATATAAAATCATATAACACTCCAAAAATTACCAGAAAAATACCTTAATTATCTATATTTTATTCTGGACATAATAAAATTAACATACTTATATTTTACCACATATAAACATCCACATAACAACACCAATCATCAGATAATTCACCAAAAATCACAATATAATCACATAATAATTATTTATCAATAAAAATAATTACACGCTATGTCCCGGATATTATATCCTTCCCCTCTCAAAAGGATTCTGTCCTCAGAATCACACTAAGGACCAGCTAATGATATATTCAAGTTTCTCACTTCCATTTTTCTCAGGTTGATCCCTCAACCTTACAACTTTTCACAAACTTTACTCACAACACCACTCATTACCTATCAGCCTCTTGCTGATATTATATTCTATTAGTTGCTCCTATAACTCAACTCAAGTCTCCATTTTATATATAATGGAGCTTAATTACTTTTCTTGAATATACACATATAAACACCCTATGAATCATCTATACGTGTGGCGGTGAAGCCAACTCACTTACACTTATCTTACCTATTTTACCATTTCAAAAGGACCAGCATAATACATATTAATTCTCTTTTCTTTCTAATTCTAATAATTTGTGCTCATGAACGTTTGCAATGATTACTGGTTATTAAGCCCCATTCCCACATGTTTCTCTGTTCAATTAACTTAGTTTGTAATCGCTTCCAATCGCATTCAAGGCTCTTTAGTTGTTCTCTTAATCTTCTCGTTCATCTGCGAATGATATACTAAAACCATGGCGTATTCAATTTCTGACGTTCTCGAAATTACACTAGAGTTAAGAATTAACGAGAAAATCTCGACTGGATACGATTGGCACATTGCCGTAACATCATGACTTAATTTCCTTGAATTATAATCGAGTAGATTTGCCAAGCAAAATTCTCTTACTACTTAGAAGAAATTATACTAATCTGGAGGCATCACCCGCTTATTCTAATCCATATTATCATTTTTGGTTTTAGGGAGTTCTCATACGAACTGACTGTAATGCTCTTCCTTGACCTCTAGTCACATATAACGCTTATTTTTCTTTTGTGCCATGCTATCAGAAAGTCTTCTTTGACATCTATGTCTCGTATCATATTCTCGGAGTAGCTTGAATCCCTTGAGTTATCGTAGCCAAATTCCTATCTTTTAGTTCTTCCTTATTTACTGCCCAACATCTAGGAGTGGTATATACTATTCTGGTTTGACATAATTCATCGTATTCTGAATTCTCCTGTCAAGTCTCAAATCAAATACTATCGACCACTTACAATCAATTTCAGGATCTGACGACGTACCACCATTTCTTCAAGCAGCAACTAACCCCTTATTGGACAAACTTTGGTTCTCAAGTGACTTCACTACGACGTTTCCTGGCGAAATGTATCCATCTAGTCTTTGATGTCCCGCCTTAACTCTTGGGTAGGTATAACATTTATCTACATGTCCCCCCCCCCATTTTATCTTTATGTCTGGTCACTAGATATCTTATTTTAGCCCTTGGTACTTAGTTATACTCCTGGGACATATTCCCTATCTCAATTTACAAATGTTTCCTAAATTTTTCACCTCACTTCACTCCCTCATGTTACCCATATCTTACCTATAAAACTTCTTTATCATCCTTTTGATTCCACTTTCTTTCCTACTTCCGTTCTTCATTCTCATAGCTCATCCACAACCGAACTCCTGATATTAATACTCATTTTGATATCATATCAAATTAGATATCAATACGAACTTTGATGCTCACAACATCCCATACTGAAGTAAACATCAATCATCTATATTATTACCACTTTTGATATTTAACAACCTAAGTATCAATATCAATCAGAAACTGAATTAAAACTGTATCTCACATTTTATCCAAAACAGAAATACTTGATAAATCATTTATTGTATGATTATCAAAACAATTTGGGAACAAGACATCCTTTAATAAAACTTTACTGCAGATGATAGAATCTCTTTAATTGGCTAATAAAATTCATATTGCTGTGGGTACAAATCTTTTCTTTATTTCACCTCCCTTCTTCCTTTCCTTCCTTCCTTCTCTTTGCTCTATCTTAAATCTTTAGTTCTTAAAAACATTCTTCTCACCTGTCCATATAAATAACTTTCTATTTCCCTTGTCCATTACTAAGGGCATATTCATCCAAGTACAACCTCACACACTTGCAGCAATTTCTGAATTCTACTAGTGTCCTTACTTTCTCCAAATTCCTCATTGCTTTGATTTCGGATTTGAAAATCACATCAAAATTTGACTTAATCTAATCGAAATCGATTTCCATCTAAATGACCATTAATTGGTAAAATTAACCAATTAACTTACTTAATTGATCAATTACACCAAATGATAACTAGCTAAATGAGATCAAAGACCAATTATATATAGTCGGATTGGCTGTAACAACCTCTTTCAAGAACCAAGATCATAATCATTTGGAATATTAACATGAATATCAATAACACACGGAAGTATACTTTTTATCTTTAAGAGTAGGGTATTTTCTGAAAATTTGGGCAGCATCTCCTTTATATTATTGACTGCCAGCCGGACTCAAGCTGACACCAACAATCAATCAAACAACCAACAATCAACTCATAAGTAGACCAATCAACTTACATCTTCTAAACTCACCATTTTACCATCACATATAATACTAACCAGTATAACTCATATTTTAGTTTAACTTAAGATTATAGCGAATAATTCTTATTATATCATACCCTTTCTCATATCCTTTGGTTATAACCGAATATCACTACTGAGTACCATTATAAATTATTCTAAAATTCTTCTAGTTCATGTTTCAATTCAAGCTCTCTCATTAACAATTTATCTATCCTTGACAATATACACTTGTTCTTATTAGTTAACTCGTTCAACTTCTTATAACCAACACATGGTCTTAACCAACACTCTCATAATCTTGTGAAAGAATTCCTTTGGTTTAAAAGCATCACTTCTAAAAAATTTTACAGTTAAACCACCATACCTTCATCTCTACTTATGCCTTTTCATACTAAACTTCCTTCACCGATTCGGTTATGAGCATCAAATTTTCCATAACTCATTTACTTAAGTGGGGAAAACCCAACTATTCCTTGAAGAACACCTTTGAAGTTTATTCATAACTAGCATTTCTTCGATCTTGAACCTTCATGACAATATCTTTCACATGATTGAGGTATGCTTTATCTTTACAATGTATTAATCGATTATCTGGTTATTATTAAGAATTTCTTCATTCGCTTCTGCTATCCAATCAATCATTTTCCTTATCCGGTATACACACCTTTACTTTCTTATTTCTCTAGTTAATTTACCTCACACGGTTCACTAACTACTTCAATTCACGCCAAAATCTCAGACTTGAAACGTATCATGTATACAAATTTTTGCTTCTAATTTGATGTCCTCGTAACAACCATGTCGTTGGTATAAGGGTTCTTCTCTGCACGTATATGTCCACCATTTATTGGCTTGCAATTATCCATATTTATTATATAACCCCATATGCTATACGGGTTCATTTCAATTCCTTTTAAAATATTGAAAGAATGGACCTTACACAAGAAGGAAATTTGTGGATATGATTCTGATTGGAAAGCTTTTGAAAAGAATAAGAGTACAAGGAAACAATCGGAAGGATTCATAAATCAACAAATCAAAATTGAAGAAGTAAGAATGAATGATGATTTAGATATGAGTGAGACAACCATATTTGTACTCAAGATGGCCAGTCTTTCATACTATTTGGAAAATAACACATAATTAGGTGGCGTCCCACCAGACTCTTCGTTATTCCGACAAAGAGTCACACCATAACACTGCTTGTCTCAATCGGAAAATAAGTCTTGAGGGAAAAATGATTTTTGAAAGGAATACAAAAATTTCCTTATCACCTCATAGAGCTGATTATGAATGAAGTTCATACTTTATTCAAGATTCATAAGAATGTATGGTTTTATAGAAAAGAATGATTACATTGGTCACCATCCACATTTCATCTATTTACAGCTGCAACGTCTGTTCGATCAATATATCCCATTCCGAGTCATATATTGACTTTTAAAGTTCTCTGAAATGCCTTCTTTAATCGATCATTAGAATAAATTCCCATGTATTAGGTCTTGTATCTTTAGCGTCACGCTTCCATGTTCAATATTTAACAATTTGACCCTATTATAAGTCATATGTCATAGGCCTATTTGTATATTCGAGGATTCAACTCAACTCAAATAAGAATGTAATAAGTAAATAGTGGATCTACCGTCAAAGAGATCTCACAGAGTAAAATCTGTCAAAGGATTCAGAAACAAGGTTCATCTACAGACTTGAGGAATTTATTCACTGGAAGAAGTTCAAGAAATTGATCATGCCTCGGTGATATAAATCAAGATTGTGGATTTAATCAAGTAACAGAGATCTCGTCAGAGTATCATTAATTACAAGGATTTAATCTGAAGAAAATCGGAGTATCAAAGTTAAGACATGAAGAAAGTCACGGAAGTTAGTCACTCATGAACCAGACAGTACATCGAGTGTCAACGTTGAAGTGGTGGAATTGATTCATAATTTTCAGTGATTTTCAGAAGATTTATAGAAGAATGGATGCTGCTCAAGATTAGTATTAATTCTCTATTAATTAATTAAGTCATATAATTTAATTAAGAAAATAAATTATATCTGCAAAGATTAATTTATTTGATTAATTGAATTAATTGATTAATTAATTCTGAATTAATATTAAGAATTTTCAGAATTTAAATTAGTTTAAAAATTTGTTTAATTCAACAAGACAACTGATTGTATTAGTATGACAATCGGTATGACAATCAATAGTCATACCGAAAGTCATGCTAATTCAAAAGGATTGTCTTACCAGAATTAGTATAGGATTTAAATCTATTTATTTTCAGCAAAAACAATCTGTTTGAACTACTATGACAATCGGTGTGACAATTGATTGTCATACCGAAAGTCTTGCTAGTTCATTCCGATTGTCTTGCCAGTTCAAAGAGATAGTCCTACCGAAAGTCTTGCTGGGCAAAAGAGATTGTCATGCCAGTTCATTCTATTCGGCTATTGATTAAAAAGAAGCAGAAGCAGTTTATTCATTACATAAGAACAGAAAAGAAGTCAAGAACATACAGAGAGAAAAAAGCAGCCAAATATTTCATCTTATCTGCTAATTCAAGATAACAATTTCTAGTTTGTAATGTTAAATCCAACCAACTAGAAATCATTTTCTTGTTCTTGTGTAACAATCTAGCGGATCGAAATCTCAAATTGTGTTTAGCATTTGAATCTTTTTATTACAAAAATAGAAAAAGTTCATGTCGAATTTATTCTAGATTTGTGATAATTAATTTGAGATTAATTCCTTGTAATCGATACAGTTGTTGTAATACCTTTCAAGTTTAATAATATTTTTATTTAACTTGAATTTTGTTTCACATTTTTTATTCCGCATTTAATTCGATTATTCGGTACTGTTTGTATTCAACCCCCCTTCTACAAACACATTGGGACCTAACAATTGGTATCAGAGCCTTCTGATTAACGAACAAATCAAGATCCTAGACTTTTGTGATTTTTCAACTCCTTGAATTTTTATTCATTTAAAAATTCATAATGACTTCACAAAAAGTTGGAACCGTTAAAATTCCACAATTTGATAAAGAGAATTATATTATATGGAAGAAGAAGATGCTCTTGTTTTTACAAGTGGCAAATCCCAAATATTCAAACTTGTTAAAGAAGGGGATAAAAACTCTGATGGTTATTGAACCGGAGGTGATAGTAGATGATGTTGTGATCACCAAAGCCAGAACCTATCCTAAAGATCCTGAAGATTTTACTCATGATGAAAAGGAAGAAGCCTCCTTGGATGCCAGCCTTCAATTAATTTTAATTGATTCCCTTGATCCCTTGATGAATAGACATGTGATGAACTGTAAAAATTCCAAACACATGTGGGAAACTATTGAGGTGATCAATGAAGGCACGGAGGAAGTTAGGGAGAACAAGTTGGAGATCCTAACCTCTGAGTATGAATATTTTAAATCAAATCCAGGAGAAGGAATTACTGAAGTGTTTGAGAGGTACAATGCGTTGATCAACAACCTGAACATAAATGGGAAATATTATTCAATCAGGGAGGTCAACAAAAAGTTCCTTTTAACACTGCCAACTCATCTTGAACATAGAATCACTGCCATTAGAGAAGCTAGAGATCTGAGTGAGATTTCTTTGGACAGGCTCTATGGAGTGTTAAAAACCTATGAGTTGGAGCAGATTCAACAGAAGGAAGTCTACGGGAAGGATAGAATGGTCAGCACATCTACTGCACTTGTAGCTGAAGGTCAACAACAACAGCAATCTCAATAATTGGAGATAATGGTACAGTGTTCCAAGGCTGAGGAAAATATGTTAGTAGCAGAATTTGATCCTCCTACTATAAATCAATCAAGTGATGATTTTTATTCCTTGGAAGAGCTGGAGCAATTGGAAGACGAGTCAATGGCCCAAATTGTCAAGAGATTCTCCCATGTCAGATTCAAGAGGAATCCCAAGCTTAAGTACAAGTCCAACTACAACAAATTCCAGAAAGGTGGATCTTCATCCTCTAACACCAGCAGTGGTGGATACAAAACAGGGATGGTTGATCGGAGCACCATTAGATGCTATAACTGCAATGAGTTGGGACACTTTGCCACAAAATGTAGGAAGCCAAAACAAGTAAGAAAGAACTCTGAAAGGGCTTATCTGGCAAAGGGAAGAAGCTGGGATGATACTGACAGTGAAGATGAAGATGAAGGAAATCTTGCTCTTATGGCTATTGATGGAAAAGCTTCATCGTCAAGAATAGAGATAAAACTTTCTGATGCTGAAATGGTTTATCATCTAAGAGGTAACTTAGATTGTGCACGTCGTGATAATGAACTGTTAAGTTTACAGATCACAGACCTTGAGAAAGAGGTCAATGAATTAAGACTTGTGCACATTAATCAAGACAAATTAAAAGAACAAGTATCTTTTCTAGAGAATAGAGTTGACTGTTATAGAAAACTCGAAACTATTCTCAAAGACAAGATCACAGGTCTTGAGACTAAGGTTAGAGCCTACTTCAATTCTTGTTCAAAGGCTAAAGAGTTCTACAGTAAGCAATCTGTTAATCAAACATCTGGAATAGGTTATGATTACAATGTTGCTATTGGAGAATTAGGCATAAACTCCCCTCCTCGTGTCTGTGCTAAAGGGAGGGAAGTACCACATGTGCTTAAGGGTGTTAATGAACCCCTCTATAAACCATCAATTGCTGAACCATTTGATGCGACCTCTTCTGTTATTCAAGAAGAAATACGTGTTGAAGATCTTGCTAATGAGAAGGTTGTTTCCAAGTCAAGTGTGTCGAAAGTTCCAGTCAAAGTTGTGAAAGCAACTGAGACTAACTCAGACACACATGAGTTGGATAACAAAAATGCCATGTCTACCATGCATAAATTGCCTGCTGTTAATCACTCTCATAAAGCATGTGGTGTTTCTAATTGTATGTCTTGTGCTTTTAATATGATGTATGCTTATTTTAATGGTAAGCATGTTTCTAATGATAAGACTACTCCTCGTCAGTATGTGAATAACAAGAAGCATGATAGGTCTAAGACTGCCAGTCCTTCTAAGGCTAGAAAGGAGACATTTGTGCCTAAGCTTAAATAAAAATTTGTTAAGGCTGTTTACAAGGTCAAATGTTCAGTCATTGAGAAAGTTGAGACAATTAAAATTAAAAATGTTATTTTGCCTGACAAAGGACAATTCTACAAGTATGCCGGGCCCAACCAAGTTTGGGTTCCGAAGAAGGTCTAATCCATTTGTAGTGCAGGGCATTAAACAGGTATAACCGGTAGTGTGGATTCTTGACAGTGGATCATCAAGACATATGACCGGAGATAGAGCCCTGCTATCAAATGTGGTTGAGAAAGCTGGCCCCATGGTTACCTTTGGAGATAACAGCAAAGGTTTATCCGAGGGATATGGCTGTTTGCAAGCTGGTAATGTTATCATTGAACTTGTAAATAGTTTCTATATTTTTGCTATATTTATATAAGTTTTTATTTGTATTTTCTGTAATTGTAAATATTGTATGATATATGAAATTGTATGTTGATATCTTGTTGATAGATATTTGGTATTTAATTCATTGATATTTGTTTTTATTATTATTATTTGTATTGTATTATTTTTTTTATTTTATTTTAAATGTTATGCAACATAACAGTTGGTATATAAATTACCTGACAAGTATCGGTCAATGATATTTTGTTAACATTATGTTGCAGATATTTGTGAGCTTTTGATATGAATGAGAATTACTTAGACTTTACCCTAAGTGATCAATGTTTTATCAAAAAAAACTCACTCATATTGAAATACAAAAATCAAACTTCTTTCTACATTAGTGATTTCTTATTTCATGTAAAATCTTTTGAAATCACTATTGTACATCATTTTATCTCTCTATTGCCATATGTTCAGTGATACAGGTTCAGTCTCCAATGACTTTCTTTCATTGACAGTCATGAGGTTGAAAACCCACAACATCTATCCCAGACTGTAAAGACAAACACAGAAATAGAACCAACCAACACTCTCTTACCACTAAATGTAGTATGAATGAGCGTGAGGGAGATAGAGCCTTAGTGCACCACATAAGGAAGGTTCTGTAGTCAACACAGCAGCTCTGTCTCCTACATAGATGAGTAGTATTTAAACCGAGACAACTGCTAGCCCCCATACATCTTCTCAAAAAGATGTAATGGCTGAAAAGGCACAAAAACAGTTACTAGATTCATTCTCTCAACAGGGTGCGTCTATTGAAATTTGCCTGTCGGCCAAGGCATCTGATGTAGTGTCACTACTTCAAACATAAACAATTCTTGATGCACAAGGAAAGGTTACACACACAAAGGATGAGTTGACGAAAACAAGAGTTTCGACCATTTTAAGGTCAGATTCGATTGTTTAAGGTTCGTTAATGGACCAATTGCCTTTACAGGTGTTAGGAGGGGATACTGATCCAAAAGCCATATGTCAGTGGTCAGTGTCTACCTCCCCAGGCTTAAATCCCCTAGATACATCTGCGGATAGTGGATCTGACATAGGTGCAGATCGGCAACTTGTTGACAATGATTCAGATATTACCTGATGAGTCACAAGGAAATGTCTTCGCAGACATTAGAAGGGAACTTTGATCTTTATGCTAAATTCATTGGATCATTGTTTACCTTCCCAGAATTCAAATCTGGAACCCTAAAAGGGAAACTAGCAACTTGTAAATTATGACTCAGATTCATCTGACGAGTTTAACGAGGATGGGGATTTGCGAACTCCCATTGCACCACCTGTTACCTCCTTAAGGATGGCTAAGGTGATTTTCCTTGCAGGTACAGCTGGATTATGGAGCTATGAGAGAAGAGTGATACACTTGTGAGAATGAGTGTAAACACGAGTGGAGAGAAAAGTGAAACACATGTGAGGTACACTAAACAGAATTACACACTCACAGTGAGGAAAAAAGAGAAACTTCTTGTTATTTCTTTTCCAACCAAGTGAAATATGCGAACTCCTTCAGACGACGGCATACATTCCTTCTTTAAGGGGGAGATAAAAGCTTAAGTAATAGTTTGGAGGATTCCTCAACTAAGGGGGAGAAGTAGCAGGGAGGAAGAAAAAGATCCTACATATGTACACTACACCACACCATGTTGTTTGTAACTACGGATCCTATTGTACGGGAGAGGTGGTAAACACAAGGTGATTTTCTAGTAAGGGAAGAAGTTATTTTCTAAAAGGGGAGTACCATTGGTTTTTATCTGCGGATCCTATTGTACGGGAGAGGTGGTAAACGAAGGTGATCTTCTTTAATCAGTTGATTCTCATAGGGGGAGAAGCAAGACAGATATGCGCTTCTCAACAGGAAATGTGGTTGTACAAATGAAAACGAAACTACTTGAAGATATGTTCAGTCTAGAGGAACATCTACTTGGAATCTGGAAAATGTTAAATCTAGTCCAGAACTTTTCTACTATTTACTTTGCATTTCTTTTTATATCTTTTTCTTATTTGTTAGTTGAGTTATCCTCTAGGTATTTGTGTGTTATTGTCTAACAAACAAATAGGGGGAGATTGTAAGTCATATGTCATAGGCCTATTTGTATATTCGAGGATTCAACTCAACTCAAATAAGAATGTAATAAGTAAATAGTGGATCTACCGTCAAAGAGATCTCACAGAGTAAAATCTGTCAAAGGATTCAGAAACAAGGTTCATCTACAGACTTGAGAAATTTATTCACTGGAAGAAGTTCAAGAAATTGATCATGCCTCGGTGATATAAATCAAGATTGTGGATTTAATCAAGTGACAGAGATCTCGTCAGAGTATCATTAATTACAAGGATTTAATCTGATGAAAATCAGAGTATCAAAGTTAAGACATGAAGAAACGTCACGGAAGTTAGTCACTCATGAACCAGACAGTACATTGAGTGTCAACGTTGAAGTGGTGGAATTGATTCATAATTTTCAGTGATTTTCAGAAGATTTATAGAAGAATGGATGCTGCTCAAGATTAGTATTAATTCTCTATTAATTAATTAAGTCATATAATTTAATTAAGAAAATAAATTATATCTGCAAAGATTAATTTATTTGATTAATTGAATTAATTGATTAATTAATTCTGAATTAATATTAAGAATTTTCAGAATTTAAATTAGTTTAAAAATTTGTTAATTCAACAAGACAACTGATTGTATTAGTATGACAATCGGTATGACAATCAATAGTCATACCGAAAGTCATGCTAATTCAAAAGGATTGTCTTACCAGAATTAGTATAGGATTTAAATCTATTTATTTTCAGCAAAAACAATTTGTTTGAACTACTATGACAATCGGTATGACAATTGATTGTCATACCGAAAGTCTTGCTAGTTCATTCCGATTGTCTTGCCTGTTCAAAGAGATAGTCCTACCGAAAGTCTTGCTGGGCAAAAGAGATTGTCATGCCAGTTCATTCTATTCGGCTATTGATTAAAAAGAAGCAGAAGCAGTTTATTCATTACATAAGAACAGAAAAGAAGTCAAGAACATACAGAGAGAAAAAAGCAGCCAAATATTTCATCTTATCTGCTAATTCAAGATAACAATTTCTAGTTTGTAATGTTAAATCCAACCAACTAGAAATCATTCTCTTGTTCTTGTGTAACAATCTAGCGGATCAAAATCCCTAGAACTCAATCTCAAATTGTGTTTAGCATTTGAATCTTTTTATTACAAAAATAGAAAAAGTTCATGTCGAATTTATTCTAGATTTGTGATAATTAATTTGAGATTAATTCCTTGTAATCGATACAGTTGTTGTAACACCTTTCAAGTTTAATAATATTTTTATTTAACTTGAATTTTGTTTCACATTTTTTATTCCGCATTTAATTCGATTATTCGGTACTGTTTGTATTCAACCCCCCTTCTACAAACTCATTGGGACCTAACACCTATTTATGAGATTTACAATCATAACTCCAAATTTCGCTTACGCTACTGACCATTTAACATATCGACTCCTTTGCTAATGACATTCTTCCTCTGGAAATTTTCTCAATCTTCTTTACTCATACTCGGCTTCTTGTGAATTGACGTATTCTTTGAACTCTAATCATTTCATAAATTGGATGAATAGTTTCTTTTTACATTGGTTCTGTCATTAAACTTAGCAGACAATATTTGCATTCTTCTGCTAGGAACAATCAAATCTTCTCCATAATAGTGGGTCCACTTGGCTTTTTAAATAAACCACAATAGCTTCTAGAACAAGCATTCTTCTGGATAATTTGAATCTTATAATAAACAAGAAACTCAAGTAGTAGTTTAACAACCAAGTTTTTAAAACTTGTTTTGTTTAAAGTACTTTTAGAAAATTTTGTGAAGAAAAAAAATATCTTTTGAAAACTGTTTAAAATTTTGAAAATCATACACCTGGTCGTCATTACTATATGAGTTGGTTACCGTCCTTCTCAACCACTACCAAGTATCAAATTAGGGAAACACTCAGATAACAGCCCATTCATTTCCATATACCCTCTACCCCTTATTGGGTCCATTTGCCTTTATTGGTCAACAAAAACTCTAGTTACCGTTACATATTACCTTATTCATTGCTTCACTTCTACTCTTCCAAAATGGTAACATTCCCATCATCATCTCTTATAATTACTAAGTATAACAAATTTATCAAGTAATCATCAAATCTATTTTATAACACAAGATCGATTTATATCACATTACTTCTACATATATCATGTTTGGTCATATTATCATCATCAAATTCCAAGAAAACTCTCGATCTCCAATCCTATTGAATTTCTTTAAAAAATCCCTCTAGATTACTTCACAGGATAATCATGGGTGGTATACACATTAGTAGCTCCATAAAACCTGTTAGCAGCTATCCTTCGGAATAACTAAATTCTCTCTCTAGATTTCTTCTTACCCCTCTTAATATCTCGTGTATTCACCATATGATGTAGCTCTTGAATCCATCCTCCTAGGTGTTGTTACTTCATAAGACGGGTTTTAAATTGATGGTATAGAACAAGGCGTAGGGTAGACAGAATAGATGCGCTCACAACTGAATATCAGGTAGAACCAGAATCAGCATGTGGGGGATTCTCGAATTGGTAGTCTCGCATCGGGGGATGGGATAATAGCTTGAAAAGGTGCAACCGTCGTAGGCTCTGTCCCTTTTATGGTATAGATGAACAAGAAGTTCTGGTTTTTGGAACACATGTTCAAAAAATTCCAAAAATGGTACATAACGCATGTACTTTTGGGGATTCCAAAGATATGTCCTAAGTACAATCATGTATGAGGATTTAGAAATAACTTTTATGTAATCTATTTTGATTTCATTGATATTAATAAAAGACATGTTTTGTTTTTATTGCGGTATCTATCTATTTTAAGTGTTTAAATAAGATATACCACAGTTTAGAGTAAAGCTTTTTTATGGATTGTGATGAGATCTTAATAATGAGACCTAAAAGATGATAACTCTAAACTCAAATAGTTCCTGGTCGTAGAATTACTAACTGGTAATTAATAATCCGCAAAGATCGGTACATACTATGCTTGCTTCATTATGAAGGATGTCTGTTCTCATAGACATTTATATGGTGACACTATAGCTAGTATGTAGGTGCTTATTATAGAATAAGTTCACTGAACATGACTCACACAGCTGAACAACTGATGGAGTTCACTCACGTGTCAGCAGTTGTTCACATAGTGATAGTTGTACAAGTATCCTTAGACTTGAGGTCATCATAGTCATCTTGTGTACACTGAACTATGCTTTAGTTTAGTTCTTAGTCTCCAGGGACAATTATAAGGGCTCTACTGGGTATAGGAATTTGTACACGAAGATAGTATAGGATCAATAAAGGATCTACCCCTTCCAATGAAGGAAGAGATTGTTCAATGCTGATCCACTAATGATAGTTCAGGAATCTCTGGCTAGAGTGAATGAAATTAGAAAGAAGTTTCTAATTTAAATTAAATAGAACTAAGCACAGTGAATGGGAAAACAAGTGATTAAATAAGATAGGCTTGACACAAGTTCCATGCCTTGTATTTAATCGTGACATTGCAGGGTAGAAGGAATTGATTGTACGGTAACTACTCACTGAATAGGTTCTTGGTATTCTAAGTAGTGAATTCGTATTATCCGGATAGTCGCGAGATGCTGAGAAGTATCCCTCACGATGTAGAATAAATATGATTAATTAATTAATTATATTTAATGAATTAGAGAATTTATATAAATAATGATAAAATAGTTTTATTATTATTTATTTCTACTACCGGCTTAATATTGAACCTACAGGGTCACACCATAAAAGAGAATGATTTAATGGTGGAGGAATTAATTAATAATGGCTGATAATTATTTATTTATGAAATAAATAATTAATTGGCAAATTTAAGAATTGATTAAATGAGATTTAATTGATTTTAAATTAATTAAGAAAAGTTCTTAATATTATTAATTAAGAATTTAATTTTTGGAAATTAAATCAAGTGAGAGAATTATTTCTAAAGTGTTTAGAAAAAGGATTAATAATTAAAAGGTGTTTTAATTATTAGTGAGAATAATAAAGGATTAATAGTAATAATATTTTATGGGAAAATTTTCAGCTAAAAATTTTGCCTATAAATATACTATTATAAACCCTATTTTTGCCTCAACCCAAAAAGATTTACAAAACCCTAATTCTCTCCACCTCCTCCTCCTCCTTCATTACATCGTTTTCTTGGTGGATACCGGTGGAGTGCTTCACACTTGAGGAGCAGCTGCTAGGGACCTCCGCTCGTTGTTCTTGGATCGCTTTTAAAGGTTAGAAATCGATCCCTCGATTTTATTTACGATTTATATGCTTTTATTTGGATTTTATGTGTAAAATTGTTTTACCATGCTTCCGTGATGATTAAAATCCTACAATGGTATCAGAGCCAGATTGTATGCATATAGATCTGTGATAAAAATTTCAAAATTTTATGTGCTTGTATGAATTAATTATGATTTTTACAAGTTATATCATGGATTAATTATGACTGATTAGAAATCATTTCTCAGAATAATTTTGACTCTAGATCTGGGTTCTACAAGTGTTGTAGATCGCATGGGTATTTTTTTCATAATTTTATGATGAATGGATTAATTATTATGATTTTTTGAAGTTATTTTAATTAAATTCGTAATTAAATATACATATATATATATATATATTTAATCTGTTAGTATATATCTATATTTCTCACCTACTGTTTATTAAAGAATGATTCTGCTATACTGTTGTTGATGGTGGGAGGCTCGCTGTTGGGTGTAAGTCAGAGTACGGCGGCGGCTATTTTAAAAAAAAAAAATTTACCATCTGCTGTGCTTAGCGCGTGAAGCGCAGTTGCCGGGGAAGGGGGGTTACGCATTCCGTGAATGCGTTACACTGTGTCGCGCATTTACGGAATGCGTTACACGCATTAAAGGCTCAAATGTGTTGTAACGCATTACCGGAATGCGTTACAGCCCTTGTAACGCGTTCCTATAATGCGTTACATCCCGACTGTCCACATTAAATTTGATTTTCTGGGAGTTTCGTAACTCCGTTTTGGGCGTACAATATATCGTTGGATTCGTTTTTCCGAGACGGATCTAATGGAATTGTCAAATATTTTTTATATAATAGTTTTGAACTGTTTATATTCCTGATAGTGTTTTAAAGCATGTTTTAATTATTTTAATTGCTTTTAAATGCTATAATAAATTAGTACATCATTATATCAATGTGTGACATGATAATTGCTTGCATGCTTACTTGTTTATTTATTTTTATATATGAGATATATGCCTATGTTTACCATGCGATGATAGATTTAGGTGAACTTAAATCAATATAAGGCGTGCTCTAGAAAATCTAGAATAGGAATCATTTCTTGCCTTAATATAAATATTATGAATACGATCATGAGATTCTTGTGTTTATAAAACACGTAATTGAATATGAATTTTCAATATTCAGAGAAAGGATGATTCTGTAAACAACAGATTTCTATCTGTAAGAAAGGGTTATTAAGTGACGCCTATTGACAATGCTCCACCCGATCTGGGAATCATCTGATTATCGATTATTGATTTGAAATATTTAATTTAAAAGGAAGAATCTCTTTATAATATGATTATGATTGTAACGTAATATAATCCCTCTAAAATTAAATAATATCAAGTAGTAATTGGCCAATGACACAATGGGCTTGTGTCGGTCATAGCCTTCCAACATGATAGAAAGTGGTTCTTATTTTTAAATCATTGTCGTTTCGTGCCACAGCCGAGGACTTTGATTTCGAAATAAGAAATACTTGTCTATTACATAGAGATGTGTACATTGAATTAGAATCTAAAGGTCGTTACGTGCCACAGCCGTGGGCCGTTGAAGACTGATTCAATTGTACGAAATGTTGGGTTAGACTTGACTTAGAATATTGAGTTTGTCGTGCCACAACCGTGACTCAATTATTCAAGAGGCTAAAGTTATATTAGGGAATAACATAAGATGTAATTGACAAGAGTTGTCTGCCTATTGAACATCACATGACGTTTCGTGCTACAATCGAGGTTGTGTGATGAAATGTAGGATCCCTATTCCCACTAGCATTATGAATGCTTATTTTTCACTTAGGGGGTTGAATAAACTAGATAAACTAGTGGGAGACACTTATGAATAAAGACTTGATTCATATAGTGTTTTGAAATGAAATTGAATATTTGCTAAGTGTTGTTATGTGTTTATCATTTACAGATTTACTATATTGGTCATGTCTTCTGCACTATCACTCCGGAGCATACTAGATGCTCACAAGTTGACTGGTCCTAATTTAGCTGTTTGTTTGCACTGTAACAAGTTGGGGAACTGGAAGAGGAACTACAAGGTTTACCTTACAGAATTGAAGAAGAAGAAGAAGAAGGGTAGTAAGACTACCGCTTCTGATTCAGGCATGTTCATGATCGAAGTTAATATGTCACTAGGTCAAATTTCTACTTGGGTATTAGATACCGGCTGTGGTTATCATATTTGCAATTCGTTGCAAGGACTAAAGGGAAGTAGGACTCTTGAAAAAGATGAGGTGATTCTACGTATGGGCAATGGAGCAAGGGTTGCGGCCATATCTGTAGGATCATTTAGTTTACATATGCCTACGGGAAAGACAATTATTTTGAATAATTGTTATTACGTTCCCTCTATTGTGAGGAATATTGTTTCTATTCCTATGTTGGATTTGGATGGTTTTTCATTTATCATTAAGAATAATGAATGTTCTATCCTTAGAGATAATGTTCTTTATGGACATGGTATTTTAAATAATGGTCTGTATGTATGTGACGTAGAGCATGATTTACTTCAGATTGAACAAACTCACAAAAGAAAATGAGATGATAAAAATCTGACCTATTTATGGCATTGTAGGCTAGGTCATATTATTGAAAATAGACTGCGAACATTGCATAAGGAAGGGTTACTTGACCCCTTTGATTTTGAATCATTTCCTACATGCGAGTCTTGTCTATTGGGTAAAATGACCAAATCTCCATTTAGTGGACATGGAGAGAGGGCTGCAGATTTGCTAGGATTGGTACACACAGATGTATGTGGACCAATGTCTACGCAAGCCATGGGTGGATTTTCATACTTTATTACTTTCATAGATGATAGATCTAGATTCGGATATGTGTATTTGATGAAACACAAGTCTGAAGCCTTTGAAAAGTTCAAAGAATATAAACATGAAGTGGAGAAACAAACCAAACACAGTATTATAACTCTTTGATCAGATCGAGGTGGTGAATACTTGAATGGAGAGTTTCTAGATTATCTCAAAGAAAATGGTATAGTCTCCCAGTGGACTCCTCCATATACTCCACAGTTAAATGGGGTATCTGAAAGGAGAAATCGAACTTTGTTAGACATGGTTCGGTCCATGATGAGTTATGCGAATCTTCCAGTATTTCTATGGGGTTATGCATTGGAAATCTCAGCATATTTACTGAATAAGGTGACTTCCAAATCTGTTCCTCAAGCTCCATATGAGATATGGAAAGAAAGAAAACTGAGTCTTAAACACGTTAAGATTTGGGGATGTCCAGCTTATGTCAAGAAAGTTGACCCAGATAAGCTGGAATCTCGATCCGTAAAATGTAATTTTGTGGGATATCCTAAAGAGACTTTGGGGTATTACTTTTACACCGATCATCGGGTGTTTGCCTCCAGACATTCTACCTTCTTGGAGAAGGAGTTTATCCTTGAAGGAAATAGTGGGAGCAAAATTGAACTTGATGAAGTTCAAGAAGCACAAACTACTACGGATTAAGTGGAAACACCTGTTCAAACTGAACAACCTTATGTGGAACAGCCCATTCGTAGGACAGGGAGAGTGTCTCGCCAACCTGAGAGGTATTATGGCCT
Organism: Apium graveolens; assembly: GCF_009905375.1. NCBI lineage: Eukaryota > Viridiplantae > Streptophyta > Magnoliopsida > Apiales > Apiaceae > Apium > Apium graveolens. The sequence goes on along the minus strand of NC_133650.1, from coordinate 74,707,897 downwards.
TGTCATTGAGAATGACAATGAGTTGTCAATCATTGATGATGACGACCCTGTGACCTATAATGAGGCTATGAGTAGTGTTGACTCAGAGAAATGGCATAGTGCCATGAAATCCGAAATGGAATCTATGTATACCAACCAAGTATGGACTCTGGTTGAGGTGCCTGAAGGTGTTAAGCCTATTGGGTGCAAGTGGATATACAAAAGAAAGATTGGAGCAGATGGCCTGGTGGAGACCTATAAGGCCAGTCTCGTGGCAAAAGGATTCAAACAAAGGCAAGGGATTGACTTTGATGAAACTTTTTCGCCTGTAGCCCTGTTAAAATCAATTCGGATTTTGCTTGCGATTGCTGCTTACTACGACTATGAGATCTGGCAAATGGACGTGAAAACGGCCTTCCTCAATGGGGAACTTGAGGAGGAAGTGTATATGACACAACCAAAGGGTTTTCTTTCCAAGGGAAATGAACACCTAGTGTGTAAGCTACTGTGACCATATATGGTTTAAGGCAAGCTTCTCGTAGATGGAACATCCGTTTTGATGAGACAATCAAAGAGTTTAGTTTTATCAAAAACAAAGATGAACCATGTGTCTACAAGAAGGTTAGTGGGAGCGCGGTAACATTTCTTCTATTGTATGTAGATGACATACTTCTTATAGGAAATGATATACCGATGCTGCAATCAGTCAAAGTATGGCTATCAAAGAACTTCACCATGAAGGACTTGGGAGAAGCATCCTACATTCTCGGTATGAAGATCTATAGAGATAGATCTAGAAGAATGATAGGTCTTACCCAGGGTACATACATCCAAAAAGTGCTTAAAAGGTTTAGCATGGAAAACTCCAAAAAAGGACTCATACCGATGAGCCATAGAGTGTCCCTTTCCGAGAAAATGTCTCCTAAGACACCTGAGGAAAGAGAGCGTATGAGTAAGATTCCTTATGCTTCAGCAATAGGATCTATCATGTACGCGATGTTGTGTACAAGGCCTGATGTTGCTTATTCAATTAGTGTGACGAGCAGATATCAGTCCAATCCAGGTGAAGACCACTGGAAAGCAGTGAAAAACATCCTTAAGTACTTGCGAAGGACTCAGGACATTTTTCTTGTTTTTGGTGGTGAATCTGAGTTGAAAATAGAGGGTTATACTGACTCTAGTTTTCAATCAGAAAGTGATAACAAATCCATGTCAGGTTACGTGTTTACTCTGAATGGTGGTGCGATTAGTTGGAAGAGTTCCAAACAGTCTACAACGGCTGACTCCACAGCGGAAGCAGAATATATGGCTGCAAGTGAGGCTACAAAAGAAGCCGTTAGATGAGGAAATTTGTTTCTGAGTTGGGAGTTGTTCCTACCGTTGAAGAGCCTATTGTGTTGTATTATGATAACAATGCAACAATAGCACAAGCCAAGGAACCTAGGTCTCATAAAAATTCCAAACATGTCATGCGGCGCTTTCATCTGATTAGGGAGATTGTTGGAAGAGGAGATGTCAACGTCGAGAGAGTTGACACACATAACAACATAGCAGACCCACTCACAAAGCCACTTTCTCAAAGTCACTTTGATCGTCATAAAGACAAGATGGGTATTAGATACTAGAGTGATTGGCTTTAGTATAAGTGGGAGATTGAAAGAGATATGTCCTAAGTCCAATCATGTATGAGGATTTAGGAATAACTTTTATGTAATCTGTTTTGATTTCATTGATATTAATAAAATACTTGTTTTGTTTTTATTACGGGCTCTATCTATTTTAAGTGTTTAAATAAGATATACCACAGTTTAGAGTAAAGCTTTTTATGGATTGTGATGAGATCATAATAATAAGACCTAAAAGATGATAACTCTAAACTCAAATAGTTCCTGGTCGTAGGATTACTAACTGGTAATTAATAATCTGCAAAGATCGGTACATACTATGCTTGCTTCATTATGAAAGATGTTTGTTCTCATAGACATTTGTGTGGTGACACTATAGCTAGTATATAGGTGCTTATTATAGAATAAGTTCATTGAACATGACTCACACAGCTGAACAACTGATGGAGTTCACTCACGTGTCAGCAGTTGTTCACATAGTGATAATTGTACAAGTATCCTTAGACTTGAGGTCATCATAGTCATCTTGTGTACACTGAACTATGCTTTGGTTTAGTTTTTAGTCTCCAGGGACAATTATAAGGGCTCTACTGGGTATAGTAATTTGTACACGAAGATAGTGTATGATCAATAAAGGATCTACCCCTTCTAGTGAAGGAAGAGAATGTTCAATGCTGATCCACTTATGCTAGTTTAGGAATCTCTGGCCAGAGTGAATGAAATTAGAAAGGAGTTTCTAATTTACATTAAATAGAACTAAGCATAGAGAATGGGAAAGCAAGTGATTAAATAAGATAGGCTTGACACAAGTTACATGCCTTGTATTTAATCGTGACATTGCAGGGTAGAAGGAATTGATTGTACGGTAACTACTCACTGAATAGGTTCATGGTATTCTAAGCAGTGAATTCGTATTATCCGGATAGTCGCGATATGCTGAGAAGTATCCCTCACGATGTAGAATAAATATGATTAATTAATTAATCATATTTAATGAATTAGAGAATTTATATAAATAATAATAAAATAGTTTTATTATTATTTATTTCTACTACCGGCTTAATATGGAACCTACAGGGTCCCACCATAAAATAGAATGATTTAATGGTGGAGGAATTAATTAATAATGGCTGATAATTATTTATTTATGAAATAAATAATTAATTGGCAAATTTAATAATTGATTAAATGAGATTTAATTGATTATAAATTAATTAAGAAAAGTTCTTAATATTATTAATTAAGAATTTAATTTTTGGAAATTAAATCAAGTGAGAGAATTATTTCTAAAGTGTTTAGAAAATGGATTAATAATTAAAAGGTGTTTTAATTATTAGTGAGAATAATAAAGGGTTAATAGTAATAATATTTTATGGGAAAATTTTCAGCTGAAAAATTTGCCTATAAATATACTATTATAAACCCTATTTTTGCCTCAACCCAAAAAGATTTACAAAACCCTAATTCTCTCCACCTCCTCCTCCTCCTTCATTACATCATTTTCTTGGTGGATTCCGGTGGAGTGCTTCACACTTGAGGAGCAGCTACTAGGGATCTCCGCTCGTTGTTCTTGGGTCACTTTTAAAGGTTAGAAATCGATCCCTCGATTTTATTTACGATTTATATGCTTTTATTTGGATTTTATATGTGTAAAATTGTTTTACCATGCTTCCGTGATGATTAAAATCTTACAATTCCCAGTTGACACCCTGAACAAGTGGCGTTCTGGGGTCATTTATATTTTTTTTTCTCTGCCCGGAATGACTTGTGTGTTTTGTTTTGAACAGAATTAAATTAGATGAAGGGCTATTTTTGGACTCCCATATTAAATAAATGGAAAATGTTTTCAGTTAAAATTTTTTTTGTTGGCTTGTAATGTAAACCTATTTTATGTGTGTATTTTTTAATTTAAATAAAAAACCGTATAAATAAGAATTTTTTAGCTCCAAAAAGGGTTCCGAGCAATGTGAGTGCAAAATTTTTAGGTGAGGGCATGTTTTGGCACGTGCATATATAAATAACCGTAGATTTTTTGGGTTCCAAATTTTTTTGATGTGTTGTAATGTAAACCTATATTTTAGGAAAAATGTAATTTTGAATTAAAAATTTATATGACCAACAATTTTGTAGCTTCAAAAATGGTGTCTTTAGCGGCGAGTGCGTAATTGTCACGCGAGGGCAAATTTGTGCACGGGCATATTTAAATAACCGAAAATTTGTTTAGGTCCATTTTTTTATTATTTGGTAGGTATGTAAAAAAAATTGAGTCTGTATGATTAAATGTAAAATTTTATTTATTCGAGAGAGGGTGTCATAATGTTAAATGTAAAAACGTTAACTGTTAGATGTAGACATAAAATGAATGTGCAATGAGCATTGGACACCAAAATATTATGATAGAACAAGTAAATAATGAAATGGAAAACAAGGAAACGGAACCATATTACAAGTAGACTACTTGTAATAATATTAGTACATATGTTTGACAACAAGATCACGTGTTTCAGTGTGGGCGCCCTGGGCATTTCTTACTACGCTTGGTGTGACCTTTTTGGTTACATACACTACATTTCTTTCCAGACTGTGGACCATCAATCTCCGTTCGGATCCGCACCGATTGTCCCTTATCCCCGTGTTTTTTCTTTAGCTTTTTTAAGGACTCTTCCGGCACTAACTTTCCATACCCCTGCCAAGGTACGGGTAAGTCATAGTTCCAGTATTCAGTTGGTTCCAACGGGCATGTCCAAGTCCTGAATTGTTTGGTTCTTATGGAAATTTTCGATGAAATGCTCCCAACTCGATCCATGTGTTATACAACTTGCCATTGCATGGGAGCACATGTGATGGGTCGCCCATTTTCCACAGGTGCACGTACGGTCATTAAGGTTGACAACCTGGGTTTTACCTCCCTTTACCATCCCCTTAGCAGTTGTGTACTGATGTGTTAGTATTTTCATAATCCCGCGAAGACGATGGAAAGTAATTGTTGGGAACCACGGACTTAGGGTGTTACTACGTTTTACGATAAAGATTATGAAAAGAGGATTACCTTGTTAATGGTTGATTCCACGCTCTTCTATTGTATTCCCAAATTCCCTTGAGCGAAGTGTGGCCTCCGTCTTCTCAAGTTATCCTCTCTTCTTGCTCCTTGGTGGCTACAATATGTTTTCACACAATCCCAAGCAAGAAGAGAATAAGAATATATATAGGCTACAATAGGGACCATGGATAATTAGGTTGGGCCTTCTAATTACATCTTGAGCCTAGCCCAATGTAATTAAATATTAATTTAATCCACTAAAGAATTAATATTTGCACTACCTTTCCTAATACCGTAATTTAATTAATTCGGTTCCAATATTATTTGCTTATTAAATTCTCCATGTTTAAAATATCATATGTCCATTAATTAAATAAATTACTGATAATTTATTTAATTAATATCTTTTATCCTTGATCATCCACTCAACCTTTATTTAATTATGCCAAAATAAATTCCACCTGCAGGGTTTCACATAATTAAATCTTTTTGAGCTTTCAAGGGGACATCATTAACCCGAATATTATCAGGACATGGATTCCTTCAATAAATAATATCCACCATGTATATAATTTCATCACCCAAAATATAATGATATAATTCAAAAGAATTATTTCATATATAAATCAAATCATGTAAATAATATACACGTGTCAATTACTATTTCCGGATTAAGAACCTAAGCATTAATAATAACATAGAATCTTAGTTCTCCTTCTTAATCAGTATTAAGGGAACAATTCTAAATTTGATCATGTTCAATATACACAAAGTATACTAGTATTATTTATTAGTCAATATAAACTAATCTAAATAATACTACAGCCATACCAGTGGATTGTCCAACACCACCTATGATGTGAACCTTATTATATTATATAACCGTATTTAACAATCTAATATTCTGTATCCCATTTGATACTAGATTGTTCACAATATATAATATTAGACAACATATAAACATTCAAATGATTCTCAAATAAATTGGCCAGAAATAAATGTACATACTTCAAATATATATTTTCAGTATACACTAACAATCTCCCACTTATACTCAAAATATTCTATGTGTACATCAGTATTTATTTAATCCACTATTACATAAAAATCTATGTGTCCATCCATCTGACTCCTATCGCTTCCACATGCTTGTCAAAAACCTTGGTTGGCAAGCTCTTTGTGAAAGGATCTGCTCGGTTGTCTTCTGATGATATGTGAGCCACAACTATATCCCCTCGCTTTACGATTCCTCGTATGAGATGATACTTACGTTCAATATGTTTAGCTGCTTTGTGGTCTCGCGGTTCCTTTGAATTTGCCACAGCACCAGTGTTATCACAATACACCGTCAAGCTCCTAGGCAAATTAGGTACCACATCTAAGTCCAAAAGGAAGTTCCTGAACCATACAGCCTCCTTGGCAGCCTCAGAGGCCACCACGTACTCGGCCTCCATGGTGGAGTCTGCAATGCATTTCTACTTTACACTCCTCCATATAATGGCTCCACCTCCCAAAGTAAAAACATATCCCGAGGTTGATTTCCTCTTATCCCTATCTGATTGGAAATCTGAATCAGTATATCCCAAAGGAAATAGATCCGAGGCCTTGTAAATTAACATATACTCCTTAGTCCTTCTCAGGTACTTGAGTATAGTTTTTACTGCACTCCAATGTTCCTGACCTGGGTTCGACTGATATCTACTAACCATGCCTACAGTAAAGCAGATGTCAGGCCTCGTACATAATATAGCATACATTAAGCTTCCACATGCTGAAGCATAAGGAACTGCTTTCATGCTCTCTATATCCTTAGGTGTCGAAGGACACTGCTTCTTAGATAGAGCAACTCCATGCTTAAAAGGTAAAAAACCTTTCTTGGAGTTCTGCATGTTAAAACGAGCTAATACTTCATCAATGTAGGGCTCTTGAGATAAAGCCAACATCCTTTTCTTGCGATCCCTTATAACTTTGATCCCAAGGATGTATGCTGCTTCACCTAAGTCCTTCATGTCAAATTGTTTGAACAACTATGCCTTTACTGATGACAACATCTCAACATTGTTTCCAATGAGTAAAATATCATCTACATATAGTACTAGAAAAACCACTGCATTACCTTCACTTCTCTTATACACGCACGATTTGCTTGGACTTTGATCAAATCCATATGACTGGACTGCCTGATCAAAATGAATATTCCAGTCTCTAGAAGCTTGTTTAAGTCCATAAATAGACCTCTTAAGCTTACATACCAGATGCTCTTGGCCTTCCTTAATGAATCCTTTTGGTTGCTGCATATAGATGGTTTCTTCAAGACTTCCATTAAGAAAAGCTGTCTTGACATCCATTTGCTAAATCTCATAATCGAGATGAGCTGCTATAGATAAAAGAATACGGATTGACTTAAGCATGACTACCGGTGAAAAGGTTTCCTCATAATCGATACCTTCTTTCTGAGTATACCCTTTCGCAACAAGTCTTGCTTTCCAGGCTTTCACCTTTTTATCTAATCCCCTCTTTTTCTTGTAGATCCACTTACATCCAATAGGTTTTATACCTTTGGGTGGTTCCATGAGCTCCCAGACCTGATTAGAATACATTGATTCTATCTCAGATTCCATCGCCTTTTGCCAAAGATCTGCATCTTTGTCTTGTACTGCCTCTTCGTATGTACGGGGATCATCATCATGTTCACCAGGGACCAAGTCTGAAGACTCTCCCAAAAACATGAATCTATCAGGCTGTTGAACAACCCTCCCACTACGATGAGGCACTGATGTGGTATTAGTGACAGGTTGTACATTATGTTGTGGTTGTTCTACTTGTACTACAGCTTCATGGGTATTATTTGTCCCTCCTACTAGTTCCTCTAAAACGACACTACTCATGGGTTTGTGATTCATTATATAGTCCTCCTCCAAGAATCTTGCATTGGTGCTAACAATGACATCCGATTCTTCGAACTATAAAATAAATATCCTTTCGTTCCCATGGGGTAGCCTACAAACAACCTTACTTCTGTACGAGATTCTAACTTAGTCGCGTTCTTGTTCAGCACATGTGCTAGACAACCCCATATTCGAATATGTCTTAGACTCGGTTTATCCCCGGTCCACAATTCTAAGGGGGTTTTAGGAACCGACTTAGAAGGTACTAAGTTCAGAAGATAAGCTGTTGTCTCTAAGGCATGTCCCCAAAACGACTTGGGTAAATCCGAATAACTCATCATCGATCTAACACTCTCTAAAAGAGTCCGGTTCCTTCTCTCTGCTACACCGTTCTGCTGGGGTGTGCCTGGTGCAGTTAACTGGGATTCTATCCCATTTTCTGATAAATATTCCCTAAATTCTCCAAGCAAGTATTCGCCACCACGATCTAATCATAGTGACATGATGCTTTTATTAAGTCGCTTCTCCGTTTTAGCTTTGTACTCTTTGAACTTATCAAAGCACTCAGACTTACGGCGCAACAAATAAACGTACCCATATCTAGAATAATCATCAATGAAAGTGACAAAATATTCATAACCACCTCTTGCTTGGATATTCATGGGTCCACATAAATCAGAGTGAACCAATTCTAACACTTGTTTGGCTCTATTCCCCTTTGCCTTGAAAGGCCTATTAGTCATTTTACCTTCCAAGCAGGATTGACAAACTGGAAATGGCTCCACTGCCAATGAGCTTAAAGGCCCGTCTACTACCAGTCTTTGAATCCTCCTCAAGTTAATATGACCTAATCTCAAGTGCGAAAGATATGTTTGGTTCAAACTAGAAGGTTCCTTTCTTTTAGTAGAGTTAGAAGATGTGTTGTTCAATTCCCTAAATTGCAGTTGCAGTGCAGGTTGACTAGGATTAATTATATACAAATTGTCTTGCAATGTACCAGAATATATAATTCGTTTATTCATCATAATAGAAACATTACGATCCAAACAAACATTATAACCATCCAAAGCAAGTTTAGAAACCGAAATTAAATTCCTTCTAAAAGAAGGTACATAAAGACAATTGTTCAAAACCAAAATCCTATCAGAACCAAAAGATAAATGAATAACTCCTACCGCAACTACTGCTACTTTCGTAACATCTCCCATGAACACGTATATCTCACCATCTCTAAGCATTCTGGATAGTTGGAACCCCTGCATAGAATTACAAACATGATCAGTGGCTCCTGTATCTACACACCAAGTGCTCGTAGATATAGCCGCTATAAATGTTTCTGTAACTAGAGAAAGAGACATACCAGTATTGTTTGTCTTCTTAGGAAGAGGACAATCATGTTTCCAGTGACCTGACTGTTTGCATCTGAAGCACTTTCCCTTAGGCTTTTTCACACCACCCTGAACTCCCACTGCCTTCACAGCTTTCTGTGTCTGAGCCTTTTTCTTCTTCTTAATACCTTTCGGCTTAGAGGAAGAACCTTTCTCAGCCACATTCACTTGAACACTCTGCCGAAATAATCCTTCAGCTGCCTGAAGTTCTGTCAGCAGTTCCGCGAGACTATACTGCCTCTTGTTCATGTTGTAATTCAAGCGGAACTGCTCAAAACTCTTGGACAAGCTCATAAGGATAATGTCAATCTGGGTTTCCCCGTCAAGTTTAGCACCAAGGATCTCTATCTCATTCAGATGAGACATCATCTTGAGAACATGATCCCTTACAGGTGTGCCTTCAACCATCTGAGTGTTCATTAAAGCCTTCATGGCTACTTGCCTAGCAGCTCTATTCTGATCTCCAAAAAGTTCCTTGAGATTAAAGAGCATATCCGAAGCAGTGGCCATAGACTGATGCTGATGCTGCAAAATATCCGACATTGCTGCCAGAATGTAACATCGCGACATTTCATCAGCCTTAATCCACCGTTTATAATACTCTTTCTCATCTTCAAGAGCATCAACAGTAGGCTATCCTGGCTTGGGTTCATAAGTACAAAACTTGTACTCCTCAGCAGTTAACACAATGTCCAAATTTCGTTTCCATTCAATATAGTTAGGTTCGGTAAGTTTGTTATCCTTAAGTATGGTGAATAGTGGATTAAAACCCATTTTATCCTGAGAATCATGCATAAAAACATCACATAAATAAGGGTGCATTAATTATTAAGATCTATTGATTCCTCTAACAATTATTAAAATTTAATGCACTAACATATAAACACCATAAGCTTCTGGTACGCCACGATGTGTGACATGTATACCACCTAATTTTGTTTAAATGTTACTTCGGTCCTATTACTAAACAATATGCCACGTTAGGGTGGACTATATTATTTTTCATAGCTAAGTGTATACCATCATCAAATCTTAAATTATTTGAAATCTATGGAACTTGGTACGCCACGATGGGTGGCATGTATACCTTCCAATATTCATAATTTTGCCTTGAATAGAATACTTCAATTCAATATTTATCAATGGTTTGATTTCCAGGTAGTGGAGGAGTCACATTGGTCTTGCTTAAAACCCACAGCCTTACAAGTTCGATGAACCCGTTTTTGACAAAATCGCCCCAAATCAGAAATAAAGAAAATCCGTATTTATTCCTTTCAAAATTTATTAATTTAAGAAGTTTGTTCTAGTAATTTCTATAACATTCTAGACACCATAAATTACATGCCACGATGGGTGACGTATATATAATTTATATTCGTCTTTATGTTAAATTACCTACAACCAATAATGGAGACCATGGGATTTAATTTCATATTAATTCCCTCTCCCACTTAGAATTTTTTTTATTAAAATTGAGGAATTTTAAAATTAAATGGGGCCCTATGTTATTATAATTATGTCTAATCATGCATTCAAAATACACACATAATTTTAGCAACATATAACATTTAATTAAAGCAATAAATAAAATTTATGTCCATGTCGTCCTAATTAAGTTAAACATGCAATTTTAAAAGAATTACACACATAATTAACGACACACATAATCAATAAATTAAAACAATAATTAAAATTTAATGGAAAAAATTAAAATAAATTTTCCACTATTATGGCCCTTGAAAAAAAAATCCAGCTCTCAAAAAAAATCTGCCCCAAGCGCGCCCCGACGCCCCCAGCAGCCCCAGCAGCCCCAGCAGTCCCAGCTGCCGCAGCGGCCCCAGCAGTCCCAGCAGCCCCAGCTGTCGCAGCGGCCGCAGCGCGCGCGCGCCTGTTTCTTTTCTGTGAGTTTTGTTTTGATTTTGTTCGATCCAAACATCAACAGTAGCCCCTTGTAATCGCACAGCGGAACAAAAAACTACCGAAATTGATTTCCGATCGCACATAACTATTACAAAATACCCGGAACAATTACAAAAAAGTAGATCTAATACAAAACTAATTTTGTAAAATCTATTCTAACACGATCAACCCCCGTGTAAATTACAACCACGATTAAACCACGTGGAAACCAAAACAAAAATTAACCACGATTAAACCACGTGGGATCCAAACACATAATTAAAATATACATGGCCATAATAGTGGATTAACAACCTGCATCAAAACCAATACAAGTAAAACACTATATACACGTATATATAATTACGACATGGACATTATATCATAAAACGTAGAACCCATTACCAGGCTCTTGATACCAATTGTTGGGAACCACGGACTTAGGGTGTTACTACGTTTTACGATAAAGATTACGAAAAGAGGATTACCTTGTTAATGGTTGATTCCACGCTCTTCTATTGTATTCCCAAATTCCCTTGAGCGAAGTGTGGCCTCCGTCTTCTCAAGTTATCCTCTCTTCTTGCTCCTTGGTGGCTACAATATGTTTTCACACAATCCCAAGCAAGAAAAGAATAAAAATATATATAGGCTACAATAGGGACCATGGATAATTAGGTTGGGCCTTCTAATTACATCTTGAGCCTAGCCCAATGTAATTAAATATTAATTCAATCCACTAAAGAATTAATATTTGCACTACCTTTCCTAATACCGTAATTTAATTAATTCGGTTCCAATATTATTTGCTTATTAATGTTTAAAATATCATATGTCCATTAATTAAATAAATTACTGATAATTTATTTAATTAATATCTTTTATCCTTGATCATCCACTCAACCTTTATTTAATTATGCCAGAATAAATTCCACCTGCAGGGTTTCACATAATTAAATCTTTTTGAGCTTTCAAGGGGACATCATTAACCCGAATATTATCAGGATATGGATTCCTTCAATAAATAATATCCACCATGTATATAATTCCATCACCCAAATTATAATGATATAATTCAAAAGAATTATTTCATATATAAATCAAAGCATGTAAATAATATACACGTGTCAATTACTATTTCCGGATTAAGAACCTAAGCATTAATAATAACATAGAATCTTAGTTCTCCTTCTTAATCAGTATTAAGGGAACAATTCTAAATTTGATCCTGTTCAATATACACAAAGTATACTAGTATTATTTATTAGTCAATATAAACTAATCTAAATAATACTACAGCCATACCAGTGGATTGTCCAACACCACCTGTGCTGTGAACCTTATTATATTATATAACCGTATTTAACAATCTAATATTCTGTATCCCATTTGATACTAGATTGTTCACAATATATAATATTAGACAATATGTAAACATTCAAATGATTCTCAAATAAATTGGCCAGAGATAAATGTACATACTTCAAATAAATATTTTCAGTATATACTAACAGTAATAACCGTATGTCCTGTTGCCTTCCTCCGAATTTTTGCTAACATAGCGGCGGAACGTGGACATAACTGTTGCCCCTCTTGTAGACCGTCATCCACTATGTTTCGATTTTTGTCTACAATTATAACCGCCTTGTAGAAGAGGTACTCCACCATTGCTGTTACTGGAAGAAAACGAGCCCTCCTTATGTTGCCGTTGAAGCCCTCAAGCATGTTTGTGGTTGTTTGATCGTAGCGAACACCAATATCTTGGGAAAGTGTCCACCTCTCCACGGTATTGTAGCAAGATATTGTAGGGCGGTGGGGGAAATTTCACCAATCCTTGACATATATGCGTTGTGCTTTGAGACTTGTGTGGTTCTTCCAGCTTTCCACATTAATTTTTTTAGTTCACCACCTGGCTGATGACTACAAAAGTTACTTCTTACATGGAGGAGACATAACCTATGGATGCCGAGTGGCTCAGCAAAACCGTTTTGAGGGTCTCGTAGGGCGGAGATAATGCTGGTTGCACGGTCAGAAATGATGCAGACGCCGGTCCATTGCCGACAGACATATCTTCGAAGACGCTGCAAAAACCAAGACCAGTTCTCGTACGTCTCCTCATCAACCAAGCCATAACAGAGAGGGAACATGTGGTTGTTCGAATCAACACCCATAGCAATAAGCAGCTTGCCCCTATATCTTCCTTTCAAGAATGTCCCATCTATTAAAATCACAGGACGTGCATGTTGCCACCCGTCCATCATTGCCTTTAAAGACCAAAAAATCCGCTTGCAGACGGACGTGCCCCGTTCCTTAGCATGAGGGACAACATCGATCTCAGCAATGGTTCCAGGATTTGTCTTCATAATGGCTGCCAGGAACAATGGTAGAGCTTGGTATGTTGTAGCCCAACTGCCATACACTTCCTCAATTGCTATTTACTTCCCTCTCCACGCTTTCTTGTACCCCACTATGTGGTTGTGCTAGTTGTTGATCAGTGGGATAATGGTTTTAATGTGAATTTCTGGTGTATCTATTACCTGTTTCATATAAAACAGTAAATGTCAAAAAAAATTCGGCCTTAATAAGTGGCGTTTGCTAAAGATTTACTTACAAGTGGTTTTACAATCTGCACAATCATCCTTGCAGATAACTTCTTGTGATCTTGTAACGGCTGATCGACCATTCATTTGTGTTCCTCTCTATTAACATTAATCCGCCAGTTCCCGGAATCATGCATGAAAGCAGCCATCATCCTCCAGTTACACCCCTCAGCCCGGCACTGTATAATGAGTTGTTCTTTGTTAGTCCTTGTAGTTTTATATGTACGATCAGTGTTAATATGTACACGCCTCACTACTCCCAAGAGCGCTGCTTTGTCACGGTAACACATTCCCTCACCCAGTTCCCCCTTGTCGAGGTCTTCATCAGCATATATATCATTAGGGTAATCTATGATTGGTGGAGTGTATTACTCTGTGCGAAACCATGGAACCCTTGGAACATGATGTTCTTCTCCAACTACCGGAAATATATTGAAAATTACTTCATTTCTCTCTGAATGTCCTTCACAATCTTCGGTGGCAGAAGATTCCTCATCGTCATCATCGTGAAGGTGAAAATTCTCCTCACTTGATGAATTGGCTACAACTCCATCTTCCAGCAGGGCTAACCACTGACCTGAACCTCTTCCTACCATACCACTTTCATAACTAGCCCCCCTTGAAACCTGCCACTGTATTGACTGTTTTCCCCTCCATACCCTCTACCATGTTCAGTAGTCCCCCCTCCATACCCTCCACCATATTCACTACTCCACCCTCCATAACCTCCATCATGTTCAATAGTCCCCTCTCCATACCCCTCGCCATATTGACTACTCCCCCTCCATTACCTGCACCATATTGACTACTCCCCCTCCATCATATTGTATACTCCCCCCTCCATACCCTTCAACATATTGACTACTTACCCCTTCATACCGTCTATCATATTCACTAGCCCCCCTACCAAACCCCCCACCATGTTGAGTACTCCTCCCTCCATACCCTACACCTTGATCAAAAAGTACATTTGACCACAGTGGTTGTACATCACCACCGTATGTTGTTGTTGTTGGTTGTGACCCGAAATTATGTTGGAATGAGTATGGTCATCAACAACAATTTCTTCTGTTTCGATGAACAAAGAAACATCTCTTTGAACATTTAGCAACATGGCAGGAACATTTAACATGTGTGTAACATCATCATCACATAAAATATCCATTTGATAAAAACCTTCAATTAGGTTGTACTGACCAAGATATGGATACTTCAAACTCAATTTTAAATTCCACTGATACGGACTAATGTTCATTAAATTATACACGACACTTTTAAACTCATCGTAAGTGGTATCAAACCTAATAAACATCATTTTTTGGATCGATAGAGTTGTTGATATTACTACCATCTCGAATAACTACTCCACCCCAAAAACATTTGACGTTCACGTGGCCTTCCATCTCCCTGCGTTGAAGACAACATTAACAGTTAGGAAACCAAAGTCAAGATTGTACATGTAAACAAACATACATGTAATGCTGGCATACCTTTTTTGACAGAGGAGTGTTCTACAAGTATGAACGATATTATTTTCCTAAAAATTAAGGAACTTAGAATTGCTGTATATTTTGAATACATGCAATGTAGGAGGACATATATAAATAGGAATATAAGTTGTAGGCTAGAGATAGTTAACATTTTGAGAATTCGGATAGGAATGCATTATTGATATAATCCAAAGGAGATTTCCGATAGGATTTTTGTTAAAGAGAAATCTACTATTTTTGTCCCATTTGAAAGATATGAAAGAGAAGATAAGATTCTTGAAATTTACAACAAAAGTAAATGTTGTATTATGTTGTCTATGTTTTTTTTGTTTAATTTTATTTGAGTCCGTGATTAATAATTATGTCTTACAAATTGACTTGGCATAAGTAATTGTCTTACTCATCGTCAGACAAAAAATAATCAGAAACATAATCAGGACCTATAGCGAAATGATGATACATCATTGAAGTGTGGAGGTCACCATCTTCAGCATACTCCTTACTTCTTCTTTGTAGGTCTTTACGGTTTAAGCGCATCCTCATTCGATTCTCTTCCTCTTTAGCACGAAATAATGCTAATTCCAGCTCATGAGGCGTGTCTCGCTACATGTGTATGGCGCGTTGTTTTGGTATTCGCACTCCTTCTTGGACATATTGGCCCATACAACTGTTGAGACATCCAACACGCCATTCCCATTCCCTCTACATTGTGATTATTGAACATCATGCGTAACGTTCATTCGGATCCATTGAGTTCCTAAAATTGTAATCACAAAACCATTTCCTACCAATTGCTCGGTTAATATCACCAGGGGTATAACTCATTATGTTGTTGTTATTATATCGTGGAATTTAAATATCACAAGGGGTATAACACACTTAACATAAAAGTAGGTGCAAAGATACAGCTCTTTATGCTTCCCAGTAATGAGATGCAGTGTTGCATAACTTTATGTCATGTCAAATACTGTTTCACTGTTTTTTTGTAGGCTATCCACCATACCTTATCTTCTTGCTACAGTAAACGTCACTGATGAAAGTAATGCAGCCAAGCATTAGACTATTCATGACACTTTCAAATTTCTAATAATTCATCATTCACGTGCTGCAGTGTATTTCGTATAATGACTAGTCACTTCTAAATAATTGATGTTGAATGCATGTTACTTCTCATAGGAATACGGAATGAAAATGAATGACCAGAAAATCAGGATTTTTATATATAACCTATTAATCCAGATGTGAAACAAATTATAACTATCAATAGCATGTATTCTAACACAAATCGCAACTGGTTACTCATAGAAAGAGATGATGATTACCGTAGTCTTAGAGTTATTGATGCTAAAGAGTACTTTGCTGGTGTACGTCATGAATGGGCTTATCGACGTGAAGAATCTGACCAGTTGAGAGATGCCCTGCTTTCTATGGGTCTAAGAGTTCCAACTCGGCATTCTATTGCAATATATTCTCAAGCGGGGGATAATCCAACTTGGTCAGTTTTTAGGAAAAATATTATTAGGGCAGTGACAAGTATTAGAAATGAAAATAACTGAATATTGTTGCATAGGAGTCGTCAGTACATGTATGAACTGGCGCGAGATTCTGTCCGCGACATTGGGAGAGAGCTTACAGAAGATGAGCAACACTGACTATTACAAAATGAGAACTACCTTTCCGACGATTATATGTCCGATGATTGACTTTGAATTATGTGCTATCTTATTTTCTCCCTTTTTATATATTAAATTTTATTTACTTATGGGAATTTAATAATGTACTTTACGAATCCTGCAATTATAAATACAGTTATGAAGTCATAATTACTTTACATAAACTGTCATTCAAAGTAGCTTCTGTCTTCTTAACCAATTCACTTATAAATACAAGGTCACAAACTCATGAAGTCACACTCCTATAAAGTAATTATGTCTTCACTCCCAAACTTGGATTTATGTTTTTGCGGAAAGTTAGATTTTGTAGCGCACTACTGGAAGGGTATTGACGCGGGAAGGCGGTTTATCAAATGTCCCAACCGTGCTTGCATTTACGAACATTATCAATTCTTGAGCCTTATCACCTACTTCATGTTGATCTATTTGGTCAAATCAATGTCATGTCTATTACAAAGAAGAAATATGCTATGGTTATAGTGGATGAGTTCATAAGGTACACCTGGGTGTACTTCTTGCACAAGAAGAATGAAACTGCATTTACTCTAATTGATCATGTCAGACAGCTGGATAAGTTGGTCAAAGATTCTGCATTTACTCTAACTGAGTTCAAGAATTCAATCATTGAAGGGTTCTTCAAAGAGCATGGAATTAAACAGGAATTTTCTGCACCTGGAACTCCACAGCAAAATAGAGTTGTAGAAAGAAAGAACAGGACTCTCATTGAAGCTGCACGAACTATGCTTGATGAAGCAAAGCTGCCAACCTACTTTTGGGCTGAAGCTGTGCAGACTGCTTGTTTTACACAGAATGCAACACTCATAAACAAGCATGGAAAAACACCATGTGAGATGGTGATGAAAAAGAAGCCAAATCTGAAATACTTTCATGTATTTGGATGTAAGTGTTTTGTTCTTAAGAATCATCCTGAACAGCTGTCAAAATTTGATCTAAAAGCTGATGAAGGAATTTTTGTTGGATATCCATTTTCCACAAAAACCTTCAGAGTCTACAATTTAAGAACAAGAGTTGTCATGGAATCTATCAATGTATCTTTTGATGACAAGAAGATTACTGGACTTGAAGATTTCAATGATCACGATCAGCTGAGATTTGAAAATGAAGACTTAAATTCTGATTCTGTAAATTCTGATGTCATTGAATATGTGGTAACAACTCCAAAGGAAAATTCACCTGTCCAGGGGGAGCAAGCTGAAGATCCTACCACATCTCAAGACTCTCAAGAAGCATCAGAACCTGTCATTGGCTCTTCGAGTGCTGATTCATCTAGTTCTGATGAGCCAAATTCTGATAATTCTGGAAGCTCTAATACTTCAAATCCTGAAGGATCCAAGTCAAACTCTGAAGTCTCAGAGAGCATAACTACAGGGGGAGCATCAGAAAATGCTGATGGAGACAACATGGATCATGGGGGAGGATCTAGTTCTAAAAGTCAACTTCAATCGGCAAGGAAGTGGATCAAATCACATACACTTGACTTAATTATTGGAGATCCTGAAGTAGGTGTCAAAACTAGAACTGCAACATCAAATAAATGTCTCTATCATTCTTTTATATCTCAGACTGAACCAAAGAAAGTGGAAGAAGCTCTTCAAGATGTTGATTGGGTGCAAGCAATGCAGGAAGAGTTAAATGAATTTGAAAGAAATAAAGTCTGGACCCTAGTGCCAAGACCAAAGAACAGATCAGTTGTTGGCACAAAATGGGTGTTCAGAAACAAAACTGATAGTGATGGCATAATTACAAGGAATAAAGCAAGGTTGGTTGCTAAAGGCTACTGTTAACAGGAGGGTATTGATTATGATGAAACATTTACACCAGTTGCTAGATTAGAAGCCATAAGAATCTTTTTGGCTTATGCTACTCACAAAAAGTTTAAAGTCTTTCAAATGGATGTGAAAAGTGCTTTTGTTAATGGAGAATTGGAAGAAGAGGTCTATGTTGAACAACCTCCAGGCTTTGTAGATTCAAAATTTCCAAATAATGTCTACAGGCTTGATAAAGCACTTTATGGCCTTAAGCAAGCTCCTAGAGCATGGTATGAGACTTTAGCTCAATTCCTTCTGGAAAGTGGATTTCACAGAGGTACAATTGATAAAACACTGTTCTACCTCAACCATGGAAAGGACTTACTTTTGCTACAAATATATGTTGATGATATCATATTGGGTTCTACAAATGCCAAACTTTGTGAGAGGTTTGCAAAGCTAATGCAGTCAAGATATCAAATGAGTATGATGGGAGAACTTAGTTATTTTCTGGACCTTCAAGTCAAGCAAAATGAAGAAGGTAATTTTATCTGTCAATCCAAGTACACCAAAAATTTACTGAAGAAGTTTGGAATGCTAGATTGTTCAACAGCATCCACTCCCATGGCCACTGCAACCAAGTTAGATAAAGATACTGGTTCGTTAGTATATTTACTAACTACAGAGATTTTGCAAGATGCAAAATAGACAGGAAAAGCACTAGTGGAAGCTGCCAATTTCTTGGAGGCATATTGGTTTCTTGGTTTAGCAAGAAATAGAAGTCAATTTCCACATCAACTGCAGAAGCAGAATATATTGCTGTAGGAAGCTGTTGTGCACAGATTCTTTGGATGAAGAATTCGTTACTGGATTATGGGTTAGAATTTTCTAAAATCCCTATTTACTGTGATAATCAAAGTGCTATTTCTATGACAGGTAATCCAGTTCAACACTCAATGACAAAGCACATCAGCATTAGGTACCATTTCATAAGGGAACATGTGATGGAAGGTACAGTGGAATTGCACTTTGTTCCAACAGATCAACAACTAGCAGATATCTTCACAAAACCACTATGTGAAGCTACTTTTACAAACTGGTAAATGAACTTGGAATGGTTTCAGGTTCTTTCTATAAATCTGCTTAGTTTTTGTTCTCATGCATCAGACTTTATGATCAGTGTTTACAGATTGTTTTATTTTCATATAATTTGTGCTTAAAATTGAAATTCATTAAATACTGATTGTTATCTGATATGGATCTTTAAACTCTTATAGTGTTTTAAATATTCTGTGACTATTCAATCCAATGAGGATAACTGTGCTAGATGTTGACCTAGTAGTCTTTAACATACTAGAAATCCCATGTTTGAAGAAGTTGTTTATGTGGAAACTCGTTAACACAAGCAAATTCTGATTTTGAGCTTAGTCAAGTTTACTTTGTGTATCTTATTACTAAGTCACAAACTAGATTCTTGCTTCTTATCCGTTAGATTCTGATGTCAGTAAATCTTAAGAATGAACTAAATACTGATAAGCCTCACTTATCAAAAGAAAAAAAAAGAAAAGAAAAGTCAGGTACTCCTTTGAGATCTAGAGTAAATATGTGGAAGGGAAGACCCAAGTGCATTGCTGGTATTAAGTAATATGCATTAGAAAAGCAAATAAATTTTCTTGGTGACTTTTCACATTCTCTGATTACTGAAGAAATACTCTGACAACAACATAAATTCTGATAAGCAGTCGTGACTCACTTACACTGAGAAGCCACTGTAAAAAGGAATTTCAAAAGATGCATAAAATGAGCACAAACAGTTGAGGTGGACTCTTGCATAAATTTGTTCTATAATAGACTTCATGATTGATGACAGATTTTAAGCACTTTTTTGAGTTATGCCTTATTTCTAAGATGTACTGAAGTTTATCAGACTTTAATCTTTATCTGATATTTTACTGAATACACACACTTTCACTCTATATGAATGATGAAAATTATTGTGGTGATTAAGTTGTTTTTGACATACAGTTAAGTGTCATTTGCATTAATTCTGAGGACAAGTTCTGATAGAAGTTCTGATCTGAAGAAAACAAGTCAGTATTTGTATGAAGAATCACAGAAAAAGATATTCACTTTTTGAGTTCAGAAGCCATATTCTGATGACTGTTAAAATCTGATTTAAGTTTAAGTTCTGATATTAAATCCTGATGGAATCCTTGATGCTTACGTGGCATTATTCTTTACTTGACTTATTTGTGGTTAAACTGAAACAGTCATATTTCAATCAGAATATATTTGGGTAAGATAAAAACAGTTATAATCATTTTGGGTTAGTGATAAACGTGTTGGTCTTGAAAAACTGCATGTGCACAATAATTATTGTTTATTTTACGTGCTCATTAACTCTTGCTTTAACTTTTTACTGATTTTTATTATTACACATCAGTCTAGGGAGTCGAGGCATCATTATTTTTTACTCTTAATCGTTAAACAGTCCTCGCGTCCCTTGGTATTCCATTGGCTATTTAAATGACTGATCATCCTTTGGTACAATTATATTTTTTTCTTTCTCTCAAATAATGGCACATTTTAGTTGGTTTTACTGCTATGGCACAAACACTGTGACCATTTTTAGAAATGGAATTTTGACTTCATATCATATCAACAATATTCCTTTCATCATCTGGATTCAACTTCCAGACAACATTAAAAATGATTTACTGCTTTCCAAAGAGAAGTTCATCTCCGTATTCTTAAACAGCAGGAGAAAATCATTCATCTTGTTGTTCTCTTTTTGAAAGTAGAAAGAAGAACTAAAAGTCATCCATCCATATCTCTCCACCATCAGCTTTGTCAGACTTCTTAGACTAAGGTTGTTGATGTTAAGATTCTTAGAATAGGACTATCTTGTAATTTTTGCATGTAATCGATAAATTTCATGAAATGTACTCGTTTGATATATTAATGAAATTTCCTTTAATTTCAAGATTTAGTCTCTGTTTCTCAAATTATGTGACTGTGCATGTTTTAATTATAATTTGTTAATCTTTACTTCATCTATTTTTAACTTTATCCTTTGATGAATGTTTTGATTACAATTATGGGCAATAATAAATTTTGTTGATAAAGAGGAAACAGTTGAAGCACGAGTTCATGCATCAGAACCTGTGATAATTGAAGCTGAGAATGTTACTTCTCAGAAAGAAACTGCAGCTCAAAGTTCTGATAATTTGAAGAAGAAATCTGTAAGTTCTGAAGCTGCTAAAGCAACTCTTTCATTGGCAAGGAGATTAAAGAAAATGAAGGCTAGGAGGTATTTGGCTAAGGCTACATTAGAAGATACTGAAGAAGCTGAGGAAGGGGATCAGGAATCTCTGATCTCACAAGAACCACTTATCATTGAAGCCCTTCCAGCTCAAGCCAAAGAAACTGCTACTGATACAGTTGTAACCCCTCTTGTCTCACCTATTAAAGCTACAGATGATGCTAAAGAACAAGCTGAAAATTCTGAAATAGATATTCATAATTTGAATATACCACATGTTCTTTATCTGGAAGCTCCATCTACAGAAGCTCAGCTATTTCCAACTCATTTTCCAATTTTAAATGTTGAGATACCATCTACATCAACCACACCAGCTCTGGAGATAAATTCTGATGTTCAGAATTTAAATGAAGCTGTTCCTGAATCTCCAGTTGCTTCAAACACTGTTGTGCTTTCAGAACATGATGAGTCTTACTCAAGTTCTGAAGGCAATGTTTCTGCTGAGACTGCAGTTCCTATACTAGGAAAGGAAGAATTGGTGAAGAAATTTGTTAAAAAGGAAGCACCTATTCCTTGAGAGGATACTCACAGAGGTGTGGAGTGGACCAAGAAGTGGAATGACACTGATTTCATTCCAAGTTCTAATATTTTGACAGAGCATATTTCCAAAGCTGATGAGTTGCTCACAAATCCTGATTTAAAGACACAACTCAAGATCAGTGCTCTATCTAACAAACATCTTCAAGGTCTACATTCTTCTACTCTTGAGAAGGTTGATACACTAAAGGAACATGATGATAAGCTAGATCTACAGCTTAAGCTTGACAAGAACAGATATATCAGACCTACTCTTGAGAAAATTGAAGCCATTGAGAAGATTCAAGAGAAGCAACAGGCCCAAATTGATGAGGTCCTGGCTAACCAAGTTTCTCAGAAAGCTCAATTGGAAGAAATCCAATCTTCAGTTGAACTTCTTCTTTCTCTCTTACTTCCTGATGATGCCAAAAAGGGGGAGAAGGTAGTTAAGTCCAAATGCTCACCTACTGAAATACTGAAGAAAAAGGATGATAAAAGTGATGACCAGGGAAACTCTGATAAGAATAGAGGTCAAGGAAAAGTTTAAGGAAAATCTTTTATACAGAACAAGTCAAGTTCTGATGCTGTGAATGCTAAAAGACTGAAGTCAAGTTATGATAAACAAAGTCTAATGTCAAGTTCTGATATTCTGATTTAGTCAGGATCTAAAGACTCTCAGAAGTTTTTACAAACTTTGAAGCTAAAGGGGAAGCAGACTAATGTTTATTACAAAAATCCTAAAATCCAGACACTTGATGAGGAGATAGCTAGAAGATTATTTCTGAAACAAAATCCAGGAATGGATTTGGAAACACTTAAGGAGGAAGAAGCTAGATTTGCTGCTGAGAAGACAAATCTTAAGTCTAAAGTTTCTGATACAAAGAAACCTTTAAGGACTAAGGAAAAAGGTATTGTGATCAGGGAAAAGTCAAATTCTGAGACTTCAAGTCCAAGGCCAGATCACAAACTAAGATTGATCCTAAGTCAAAAGGGAAAGAAAAGGTTGGTGAACCTTTAAAAATTGAGAAAAAGATAAGTTCTTCCATTCCAGTCTATCAAACTACAATGCATGATGATGATTTAATAGAAGATGAAACTGTTCAAATTCTGAAGAAAAGAAAGTTAATTGAATAATCTAAAACAACCTCTGACATTGCTCAAGTTGTTCAGAATGAAGAATAGCAAGCTACAGAAGAAACAGCAAATTATGATCAAGTTAATTTGGAAAAGATGACAATTGCTGATAAGAAGAAGCTGTTATGGAAGAAAGCTACTCCAGTTGAACCAAAATCCAATCTCTTGATAAATCAACTTGCAACATTTGGGTTGAGATCCAAGCAACCTAGAGATAAAGCTGGATTAGGTTCTGATGAAGAGAAAATACAAATAGGAGTAGAAGTTACTCTAAGAGATCCTTTCATGTTGACAGATAAACCATATGAACAAATCAAACAAAAGCACCTTGACAAGGTGTTGTCTGCTCAAATCTTGATAGATGCTCATGATAAGGAAAATCTAAAGGAGAAATTGATTTTATTTCTCAATGATGGATTAACTTATAGACTAGCTGATACTGATGTGCTAAAGAAGTCTGTCAGAGAACTTCAACATATTCACTCTCTTCTGGAAGTAAAATCTGATGTTACAAGAAGATGGTCAGAATACATTTTGAAGGCTATAAGAGATCTATTTAGAATCTATGGTACAAAGACTTCTCAGTATATACCAATGATTATTGAAGATGATGAAAGAGAAATTCCTATGCTGAAGAATTCTGCTAAGGTGGAAGTTATTCTAAAAGGAAGATGCTCATGTTATAATGAAAACTCTTCACATCCTAGAGTTATTAGACTTGGTGATGGACTTGAAAGAACATCAATTCAAGCTCTCAGAACTGCCATTTATCAGATTGGTGATAGTAAAGATGAAGAACTGATGCAGGTCAAAGCATAATTAGTTGAAATTCTGAGGAAAGCTGAAGACAAACTGGTAAGAGATTTTGTTAAGAATAATTATGGATTTGGATTGATCCAATGAAGTTGGTAAAGCAATAAGGACTGTAAGTTGTAGTTAATAGTCTTACTAAACTCTTATTGCATTTGAACTTACATGTTTTTGACATCATCAAATCTATTAACTTGTATATTTTGCATAATTTACAAGTTGGGGGAGTTTATTTGATATATTTGAGATGTCATGTCTAATATATTTCATGTTTAGTTTTCAGATCTTAACAAATAGGAAATATCAGTACTTACTGGAATCAGTACTTACTGGAAGTCAGAACTTAAGGATATCAGGACTTAGATTATCAGAAGATAATATCGGAAGATGGATATCATAACTTAAGTACTGGAGGACTAACAATTAAGGAAGGAAGTTGATTTATAGGAAAGAAGATCGAGACTAATACAAAAAGAAGATATGCATAGAAAGAGTTAGAGGACTTAAAGAATTGTATAAGATATCTGATTGATATATTTTAGGAGACAGAATTATATTCCATATGAATTAGAAGTTATCTTGTAACTGTGTACAATATAAACACAGACATAGGTTTACACTAGTTGTGTTATCATTATCGAGAAGATCATACATTGTAACCTAGCAGCTCTCGTGATATTTGTTCATCACTGAGAGAGAACAGTTCTATTATAACAGAGTTCATTATATCGAATATATTTGTTTACTGTTACTTGTGTTCGAAATTGATTTGATTATATTTTACACTGTATTCAACTCCATTCTATAGTGTTATGTGACCTAACACATATGAATGATTCAGTTCATATATTTTCTGCTCCTAATATTTATATTTCTGCATCGTATCCTTTCTATTCCTGTATCGTGTTATTATTATATATCAAACCAGGCACAGTTTTTCAACTGTGTTTTATTATGTACCTTATGTTATGTGATGGAATTTTGTTTCAAGTTAAGTATTTATTTTCAGCAAATTACTTCATATCTAATTTAAGGCCTCGTCAACGTAAATAAAATTATACCAAAACAATTTTACACCGAAATAATTTTCTGGGAATAAATTATGAAATTTGCAGAACAAGCCCTCGCGTAACAATTGCACAATGGACTTGCATGGCTCTCCAACAAAAAAAAATTACACCAAATATATTTTTATCAATTTCATATTAAGGGTCAAACATAGCCCTCTACCACATTTTCACACTTTGAATATTACCTTATTATTTCCAACTAATTTAATATAAATTTTAAATGAAATATAGATTTTAATAACTATATTATTAATAAAAAAATTAAAATATATATTACTAAGTAAAATATTTTACTAAGTAATATTACATAATTTGTTTAACTTAGTAATAATATAAATACAAAGTAATATAATATTAGTTCCAACTAAATTAATATAATTTTTGGAACAAAGTAATAGATACGTAATTTGAGAAAGCAATATTTCTATAAACAAAAATGTATTAGGAGAAGTATGTTTTTATTAGCCAAATAAAAGAAAAATAGGAAGAAGAGAAAAATAGGAGCGGGTAAAAAACAAGAAGGAAAAAGAAAGAGAAAAAGCGGAAGAGAGAGAAAGTCGTCGGAGAAGGGAGAAGGCCTGGACAACCAGCGTTCTTGGAGTAGGAAAGAAAAGAGAGAAACAAAACATGTTCCTCATGCTAAGGAGCGGGGCTCTACCCATGTTCCTGGAAGCCATTATGAAGATAAATCCTGGAACCATTGCTGAGATCGATGTTGTCCCTCATGCTAAGGAGCGGGGCACGTCCGTCTACAAGCGGATTTTTTGGTCTTTAAAGGCAATGATGGACGGGTGGCAACATGCACGTCCTATGATTTCAATATATGGGACATTCTTGAAAGGAGGATATAGGGGCAAGATGCTTATTGCTATGGGTGTTAATTCGAACAACCACATGTTCCCTCTCTGCTATGGCTTGGTTGATGAGGAGACGTACGAGAACTGGTCTTGGTTTTTGCAGCGTCTTCGAAGACATGTATGTCGGCAACGAACCGGCGTCTGCATCATTTCTGACCGTGCAGCCAGCATTATCTTTGCCCTATGAGACCCTCAAAATGGTTTTGCTAAGCCACTCGACATCCATAGGTTCTGTCTCCTCCATGTAAGAAGTAACTTTTGCAGTCATCACCCAGGTTGTGAACTAAAAAAATTAATGTAAAAAGCTGGAAGAACCACACAAGTCTCAAAGCATGACGCATATATGTCAAGGATTGGTGAAATTTCCCCCACCGCCCTACAATATATCTTGCTACAATATCCATGGATAGGTGGACACTTTCCCACGATAGTGGTATTCGCTACGGTCAAACAACCACAAACATGCTTGAGGGCTTCAACAGCAGCATAAGGAGGGTTCGTTTTCTTCCAGTAACAGCAATGATGGAGTACCTCTTCTACAAGGCGGTCACAATTGTAGAAAAACATCGAAACATAGTGGATGATGGTCTATAAGAGGGGCAACAGTTATGTGCACGTTCCGCCGCTATGTTAGCAAAAATTCGGAGGAAGGCAACAAGACATACGGTTATTACTTCCCATCGTCTCCGCGGGATTATGAAAATACTAACACATCAGTACACAACTTCTAAGGGGACGGTAAAGGGAGGTAAAACCCAGGTTGTCAACCTCAATGACCGTACGTGCACCTGTGGAAAATGGGCGACCCATCACATGTTGTGCTCCCATGTAATGGCAGGTTGTATAACACATGGATTGAGTTTGGAGCATTTTATCAAAAATTTCCATAAGAACCAAACAATGTAGGACTTGTACAGGCCAATAATTTATCCGTTGGAACCAACTGAATACTGGAACTACGACTTACCCATACCTTGGCAGGGGTATGGAAAGTTAGTGCCGGAAGAGTCCTTGAAAAAGCTAAAGAAAAAACACGGGGATAAGGGACAATAGGTGCGGATCCGAACAGAGATTGATGGTCCGCGGTCTGGAAAGAAATGTAGTGTATGTAACCAAGAAGGTCACACCAAGCATGGTATGAAATGCCCAGGGCGCCCACACTGAAACACGTGATCTTGTTGTCAAACATATGTACTACTGCTATTACAAGCAGTCTACTTGTAATATGGTTCCATTTCCTTGTTTTCCATTTCATTATTTACTTGTTCTATCATAATATTTGGTTTCCAATGCTCATTGCACATTCATTTTATGTCTACATCTAACAGTTAATGTTTTTACATTTAACGTTATGACACCCTCTCTCGAATAAATAAAATTTTATATTTAATCATACAGACTCAAAAAAAAATTACATACCTACCAAACAATAAAAAAATGGACCTAAACAAATTTTCAGTTATTTAAATATGCTCGTGCACAAATTTGCCCTCGCGTGACAATTACGCACTCGCCGCTAAAGACACCATTTTCGAAGCTATAAAAGTGTTGGTCATATAAATTTTTAATTCAAAATTACATTTTTCCCAAAATATAGGTTTACATTACAACACAACAAAAAAATTTGGAACCCAGAAAATCTACGGTTATTTACATACGCACGTGCCAAAATATGCCCTCACCTAAAAATTTTGCACTCACATTGCACGGCACCTTTTTTGGAGCTAGAAAAGTCTTATATATACGGTTTTTTATTTAAATTAAAAAAATACACACATAAAATAGGTTTACATTACAAGCCAACAAAAAAAATAACTGAAAACATTTTCCATTTATTTAATATGGGAGTCCAAAAATAGCCCTTCATCTAATTTAATTTCGTTCAAAACAAAACAAACACAAGTCATTCCGGGCCGAGAAAAAAAAATGACCCCAGAACGCCACTTGTTCTGGGTGTCAACTGGGAATCCCCGAAAGTACAGGCATTCTGAATCATTTTTGGAATTTTTTGAACATGTGTACCAAAAATCTGAACTTCTTGTTCGTCTGTATCACAAAAGGGACGGAGCCTGCGACGGTTGCACCTTTTCAAGCTATTTTCCCATCCCCCAATGAGAGACTACCAATTCGAGAACCCCCCACATGCTGAATCTGAGTTTAAAACAATTTAATAATAATTATCGAGCCTTGAAAATAATTTAAAATAATATTTAAAGCTCAAAACTATTTTTTAGGATTTTTAAATCAAAAATAAATAATTAAATCTAATTAAATAATCAATTAAAATTAATTAATAACTAATTAAATTAATTAATCAATTAATCTTTAAATTAAATGACTAATTAAATAATTAATTATTAACTAAAATTAATTAAATAACTAATTCAGATTTAATTCCCATTCAAAAATTATTTTCAGAAATTAAATAATGAATTTTTGGAATTTAAAATAAATAAAAACATTTTCTGAAAATAATTATAAAAAGAAATTATAATTTTTATGAATAATTAAAACAAGGATCTAATTTTTGCAAAATTTTAAAACTCTAGGGACTGATTTGCAACATTGTCATAACTACAAGGGTCAAACGGTGATTTTCACCGTCTTCTTCCCCACTACCGGCTCCGACGGCGGCGACGGCCAATAACGTCGCCCTAAGCTCGCCGGAAAAACACATGCAGTTCCAGAAATCGCTAGAAAGGTGCATATTAGGAGAATTCACCGAGACGAACTTAAGCATGCAAACAAAATCATCAAAAACGTCATCGTCTGGCCGGAATATTCACGGGAAAAAAACCCACCACCGACAACCTTCTAAATTCCAATCACAATCTTCATGTTATCGTCTGTTTAATTTGTTTATACCAATGGATTCGTCTTTGGACGATCTATAATTCTGTGCAATCAATTTCAAACAATAATCCCAAACACAGAAATACCCCATTTCCAATTAAGAACATTCAACCTATAAACCCCTATTTCAGTTTTGCAGAATCAAACATCATTTTCTCTATGTTATTGAACTCTATTTTGACATATAATATGCCAAATTGACAATAAAAATATTATCTACACGATGGAATCATCAAATCATATCAACAACATCAAAAACAAAAATTCCCAATTTAATCCATAAATAATTCGAATTAAAATAATTAAATAAGAAAAATACCTTGATTTCTACACAAAAATAGATGGTTGATTCAGAAAGAGGTTTTCGAGAGCTTCGTTTTGATATATTGCACGCCCGAATCGGAGTTTGATAACGTCTTCGTTTGTACGATTGATTTTTAAGAATACGGTATTTTAATAGGGTTTTCTCTGGTTTTCAATGGTTTGTACTGTCTTATCATGATTTTACTCGTAAAATAAAATAAGAAAAGAGCTATTTATATTTACGGAGTATTAGTACGTTCTGGATCGTGTTGGATCGATAAATACGTTACTTAGACGCTAAGTAACTATAAATACGATCCTATCTGATAAACATTATCCTGTTTAGGATAAGCGTTATCTTGTTTTGGATAAGCATTATCCTGTTTTGGATAATTATCAAAACCGGGCTTTTATAAAATGATTTGTATGAAGATAATGTTATCGAAAAGGGTTAGCGTATCGAAAATATTGCACCGGGCCGCGCACGGGTCAAACCGTAATCCGGATCGAAAAAGTCAAAACACGGAAAATGTCTGGAATTACTAGATTAGGTTAGAAAGGAGTTTTCGGAAGAGTTTCGGGTTGTAAAAACATAAAAACGGTTGAGGTTGGACGATTCCCGGCTTTAGAAAATTATTTTGTAATTATTCAGAAAATAATTAATAAATTCATAAATCAATATAAAATCATATAACACTCCAAAAATTACCAGAAAAATACCTTAATTATCTATATTTTATTCTGGACATAATAAAATTAACATACTTATATTTTACCACATATAAACATCCACATAACAACACCAATCATCAGATAATTCACCAAAAATCACAATATAATCACATAATAATTATTTATCAATAAAAATAATTATACGCTATGTCCCGGATATTACATTAGTCTTGTTAACAGGCATGAATTTGTGTTAAGCAATCTTCTCACAAATTGGGGGAGATTGTTGTAAAAGACATGCATGTACTTTAATAAGACTAAGACATTTTATCAACTCCAAGTAAGTTGTATTGTTATCTTAATCGGTATTTTTTACTTGTAATATTTAAAGTCTGTAAAAATGTCAAAGGAGTAGACTGGAGTCTTTTTCCTGAAACAGTATCAAGCCTAAGGATTCTATCTGGAAGAAGATCAAGAAGATCATGCCTCAGAAGAATTTTGAAGAAGCTTGGAGTTGAATAAATCTTTTTGGATAAAAATACTCTAAGTCAGGATCTCAACAAGTCACATATTTAGTGTTATAGAGAAATCATTCGAGAACTCCAAATGACTTATCGAGAAGTCAGGAAAGCTTCAAGAGAACTCAGAGAGATATCGACAAGTCAAGAAGACATGGAGGTTGGAGATATCGACAAGTCATAGTTTCACTAGAGAACACAGAGTTATCGACAAGTCTACATTCATTAGAGAACGCTGAGTTATCGATAAGTCTAAGTCTACTAGAGAACTCAGAGATATCGATAAGTCAAAATTCACTAGAGAACTATAAGTTATCGGCAAGACAAAGTGAAGACATAATGCTGAGAGATCTCGACAAGCTAAAGTTTCATTCGAGAACTCAGAGACCTCTATAACTCAAATTCACTAGAGCATTAGAGATCTCGATAAGTCATTATACTTATCGAGATGTCAAGATCTCTATGTGCCTAAACTGGAGATCTCGAGTAAAATTCTCAAAGTACAGAATCACAGATCAGTTCAATATTCAAGATAAACAATCAACAAACAATCCAACCAGCTGGATTGACAAGTCTACAAAAAGCAGCTTGAAAAATGTGCAAGATCAATGGTAAAGATTAACTGACAAAGAAAGATCAATGTGAACACGGGATGCTAAAGATATGCTAAGCCAGAAATGGAAGATCTACTTTTCTATAAATAGAAATGACAAGTGACAGTTTAGAAAAGCTAATAGCATGTCTTATTACACACTGTGTAAACCAGCAGTTAACTAAGTTATAAAGTTAACACTGGTCCTTTAGTTAGTTGTAACAATTTAGATCGAATTTCTTGTAACACTCTCAAGGAGAAGCTAAGCTCTTTATCAACAAAGAGCCTAGAAATTTTGTAGCAAAACAGTCTTAATTTTAATATAAAATTAAGTGAGTTTTGAAGATCTATGTTCTTTATTTTCTGCAAGCTTAAATTCTGCATGAACACATTTCACTACAAGATTTAATTTACTTTGTTCAACCATAAACATTCAAGAAAAGCACAAAAACAGTAAAACACATTCACCCCCCCGTGTGTTATTCATTTCCTAGCAATATGTTTATCATCTTTCTTGTATGATTCCTTGCGAATCCATACATGATTCCCCTTAATTACACCATTCTTGATTTTGCAATATTGAATGGTATGTCCCATTTTATTGCAATAAGAACATTTATAAGATGGTGATTCGGGTGAAGTCTTTATTGGTGATATAAATCTCCGAGTATTTCCTTTAGGAGGAGAATTCTTATTATATCATAATCCTTCATGTTTATATGAGGTTTTTTATGCACCATTTGATCAAACATCTTATTGCCTTTTGTAAATCTTTGAATGACTTCTTCAAGATTTTCATTTTCTTTCTTTAAGGCATCAATCTTGTAGTTAAGGATTCTTTCTTGATCCTTATCTTGAACTATGAGTTTATGATTTTCTATTTTTAACCTTAGAGCTTCACTTTTAAGCTCATTGATTTCTAATAGCTCATTTTCTTTATCAAGATTGTCTTTATAAGATGTTTCTTTACTTGAACATTTGATTCATTTAGAATCTTTAAGTTCAATAGATCAACGTGAAGTTTACAAATAT
This sequence comes from Apium graveolens, assembly GCF_009905375.1. Taxonomy (NCBI): domain Eukaryota; kingdom Viridiplantae; phylum Streptophyta; class Magnoliopsida; order Apiales; family Apiaceae; genus Apium; species Apium graveolens. The sequence continues at coordinate 74,675,870 of NC_133650.1, read as the reverse complement.
TATCATTTAATTGTATCTTTTCACATTCCATCTCTTCGTCTTTGAGAATTAATGATATATTCTTAGTCTCAAGATTGAGTATATTTTCTTGAAGTTTATTTACCTCAATCTTGATGAGATAATTTTGATCTTTTAGAGATGTAATCTCATTCTCATCTTGGACTTTTGAGTCCATCATTCGTGTATATTCTTTTTTTTGAGTATGATGAATTTTCTCAATTTTCATCTTCTCGGACCATAGCAAGTGAAACCTTTGTTCAACATCTTTATATTTATTTTTATAACTTACTACAAGTTCAATTAAATCATGCTTATTCATATCTATGAGGGATACGTTAGATTCATCTAATAAAGATTTAATTGAGACATAGTTAGATGTTACCTCTTGATTTTAAGAGGAGATTTCTGTTGAGGTAGTTTCATCTTTGAGAGCCATTAAGCATAGATTGACCACTTCTTCACTAGCTTCGGGAGCTTCTTCATCTTCACTTATATCCCAACCATTTTCGGCCACGAGACTTCGTCCCTTTGAGAGTTTAGGACATTCTCTTTTATAATGACCGAGTTGTTTACACTCGAAACACACATCTTGTGCTTCCTCCGGAGATGGATCTTTAGGTTTTGGAGGAGTGTAAACAGCATGGTTTGTAGAGGCATTGGCATTATTATATATATTTATATTTTGATTATCTTTGCATTTATTGTAGCTCGTTGACGGATAATTATTCTTATAGTTGGAAGAATAATTTTGAGAGTAATTTGAACTTCCGTTAGAGTTAAAAACTTTTTGTTGATTTTTTGATTTTAGGAAGCCTTTTCCGTATCTTTGAGCTTTGCTTTGAAGCATACGACGAAGTTTTCTCGTGAGTAGAGCAATTTTACTCTCATCGAGATTTAAGAGTTCCTCGTTTAACTCCTCGTCATTTTCATCAATTAATATGGCCTTTAGAGCCATATTTTTCTTTTTATCCTCCACTTTTGGAGCAACCTTTTTCGGAATATTATCTTCTTCGTAAGCACGAAGATTTCCGAATAGGTTATCAATCTTATACTCATTTAAGTTGTGCATCTCTTTTATAGTAGTGACTTTAACCTTCCAACTAGGAGGTAGAGATTTGAGCACTCTTCTATTCTTTTTATTTTGAGTATAATTCTTTCCAAGTTGAGATAACTCATCGATAATGCGAGTAAATCTTATTTCCATATCGATGATATTTTCTCCTTCTTGGAGTTTAAAGTTCTCTTAATCTTGGATCAATGTATCCATCCGAGAATCTTTTATATCAGTGGTTCCTTCATAGGTTACCACTAATTTGTTCCACATTTCTTGTGCCGACTTGCAAATATTTACTCTTTTATATTCTTTTTCTGCAAGTGCACTTGTGAGAACCATTTCCGTCTTGGCGGATATATTCATTGTGGCTTCTTCCTCTAAGTTGTATTCACTAACCTTCTTTACGACGATGATGTCATTGACAGTTTTGGTAGAAATACGAACACCGTTTTCGATAGCCATCCAAACTTTGACTCCTTGAGATCTAACATAAATGTGAAACCTTATTTTCCATGTTACAAAGTTGGTTCCATCAAATAGAGGAGGTCGTGAGCTAGATAGACCTTCACCACAACCAATGGGATTAATATATGCCATTCCGGATCACTTTTTGTTGTGCCTGTAAATCTGCAAATCACTTAACAAACACGTTAAAAACCACTAGGGTCCCGTAAGAGGGCTATTTTAAGCTAAAGGGGGCTTGAATAGCTTAATTACCATTCTAAAAATTATTATGGCATTTAAAATAATTTATCCCTTTTTAATACATTATCGAGTGGTTATGCAGTTTATATCTGCGGAAAATAAAGTGCAAGGAAAGAAAATACAACACGGTAATTTTATATTGGTTCGCGATGGCACAACCTCTAATAGATTCGCTCACCATTACGTCCAGTCCCCGAGCTCCTCTCCCGGACTCGGGATTTTTCCTTATAATAAACTCGCTCCTTTAGTAGGCGGAAAAGCCTTTACACCCTTACAAGTATTTTTCTTGGTGCGTAACACAAGGGTTACCACCTCAAAATAAATGCAATACCTACACAACTTATCTTAGACAATTGTTATTCCCTAATAATACAACAAGAATTACAGAAGGGGGTTTGAATGTAATTATGGCTCCTTTTCTTGATTTTAAAAAGTTCTAATTAATACATATAACAGTGTTTGATTTGCTAAAGTGCGGAATAGAAAGATAATTGAAATCAAAACACTAAGTAATAAAACACAAGGCTTTAAAACTTTTTGATGGATTTGAATGCATCCACCATATATATATATATATATATCAGTATGAGAACTCTGTGAAACTTTGGATAACTCACAACTATTTTACAAGTTGAACAAACAAACTACAGAGAAATTCTTGCAAGTACAGCCTTATCCATTTCTCTGAGAAATGTATTTGTTTAATTAAATGTTCTACTTGCTACTCTTGATTTATATATCACCAAGTTATATGATAGTAAGACAAGATAATAAAACAAAATATATCTAGCCTAACTCCATGTTGCTTCACTACTCTATTCCAGCATCTTTGAATATCTTCACATTTGCATGGAAATGGTAATGCTTCTTTGTTCTCAAAATCCTACTTAGCAGGCTGCCACATTTCTTTTGTAAACACCCAACGCATGTGGTAGTGTTGTCACTATCAACGGCTAATTTGAATTTGATCATCCGTTGGGACTATGTTGATCATCCGTCGGGAGCTTTGTTGATCATCCGTCGGGAGTCTTGTAGATCATCCCTCGGGAGTCTTTCGGCCACTTGACTCTATTTCACTTATACAGAATTACAAGACATCTCATACTTATAATTTGTCAACCTATTATGCATATCAATCTAGTAGTCAGCATGACTTAGATAATCCTACACAATCTATCAAACTAAAATATGTTGTTTGCAGAAATGAGCTACAGTATTTATTTGTTACATAAGCTACACTCTCGATGGATGTCAAATTGTCATCCGTCGGGACAATAAAGTTCATCCGTCGGGACTATATTAGATCATCCATCGAGAGCTACAAATTTCACTAAGTTAAATCTACTAAGGTGTTTTGTTTAACTTATCATCAAGTTCACAACATCTTTGTAATAACCCCAATTTTTGGAAATTTTTGAAACCCGGATGAATAGTAACTTTTGCTGACAATGCTGATTAAGGAAAATTATCAGACCACGTTATATAGGAGTACTGTTATGGAAATTCTGAGATCGTATTAGTATTCCATAAAGTAAATGAGTGTATGTAAAGGTCATTAAAATTCGGATCCGGACACTTTGATTTTTCCCGAAAATCCACCAGATACCGAAAGAATTGAGTATAAGGTAACATGATTAAAATGATTTAAATTCAAGGGTTATAAGAGAGGATCATAAAAGGAATATAAAATATTGAGAAATGTTTAGGGGAACCCAAGTAATAAGATCCCGGATATGATCCCTCAAACGATCAACGAGAATGAATAATAAATGAGTCGTAAAGCAATTAAATGACTAAGGATCAAGCTTGGGCAAGTAGCTAGGGGATTAGCAAGGATAATACAGGTATTAAAGCACCTAATTAACAAGGATTAAGCTTAATGAAAAGCTTCCACCATAAGAAGAGGACAAGTGGCAAGAGTGATGCAAGTGGTGACATAGGCTTGCTTACATCACTTTCCACTAACTAACCAAGAGTTAGCCAAACAAATATCCACCTACCATTCCATTTACACCACAAAATAAGTCAACACAAGCAAGTTTTTTTCTCCTCCATTTCCATTGCTCTCGGCCAAAACAGAACCAGCACATTAAAACTGCTGTATCTCCTTCATTTCTCACTCAAATGTTGTGTTCTATAGCTCGTTGGAAAGGTATTGAGATGGCCTACAACTCTTGTTCACAAGTCTCATCCAAATAATCATGGTAAGACCCTCATTTTTACATTTCTTTAAATCAGACTTTTAGAAACTTCAAAACCTAGCCTTTACTTTGATTATTAGTGAGTTTGATGGTTGGTTTTCTAAATGAGAAGCATGAACTTTGATTATTAGTAGTTCGATTTGAATTTGGAGTGATTTAGTGAATGAATCTTATTATAGTTAATAGAACTTGATTGTGGTTGGTTGAGATGAAGAATCTGGAGAATAAGGACTGGTATAGTATATTTAGTTGAGGTTTTGATGTCTTAATGATTGGGGGTTGTTTGGTGAGGTTTTGGTGTAGTGAGAAAATTGGTAATCGCGTAAACATAGCCGTCGTAATGCCTGATTTACCTTAGACTGTTCTGTTCTTAACTTTAGGACCCGTGAACTCACTGAAAGATTCTAACCTTTGCCATGTTTAGATAGTTCATGTTACGAGCTTCGTTTTGATATGTCGTTCGCTTGAATCCGATGTACGGTTTAGGAGAAACGACCGTTTTAAGTAACGGCGTTTCGCGAACGAACTATTACCCCTCGCCTTACTTTGAAACCTTGGTTAAGGACTTTAATTGACGAATTGGGGTATGAAACAATTATGTTAAGTGTAATAGGCAGTTGGTAAGACACTCGCGAAGGAATCGCCTTAAAACTCATAATTGTTAATTTATTAAAAATGGTGGAGCCGAGGGTACTCGAGCAACTTAAGAGAATCAGTAAGCGCAAAACGAGCGTTAGAGTCTAATTTGGTTAAAGTATAGATTTACAAGTGACTTCGGTTTAATTCCAACTTATATGTTGTTTATAGGTTACCAAACTCGTCCCGAGCCATTTGTAACCCCCAGTCGCTCAGGCAAGTTTTCTACCCGTTATACTGTTGTTGTGATGTATATATGTATATGCATTATCTTGTGATAAGTGCATGATTGTTATTAGCAAATCTTGCGATATATTGAAGTATGTTGATATGGTATATATGCATGCTTGTTTCGTAATCTTGATATCTAATTGTTGATTCAAATGCATATAGTTGCATAATACCTATGCTAGAGATAAGCAGTAGTTGCGTATACCCTTAGTATAGTGGACCCAAAGATGAACATTTTCTAAAACCGGGAGTCGATGTTCCCGAGTATATTATATATATATATATATTTATATATATATATATTGATATAGTTTTCAAAACTATTTATCGAATAAGTTTTATTCGATAACTTTATTTTAAATAATGAATATTAGTTGAATATTCATTCGAGGACTTATGACTCTGTTTATTTTAATTAATGAATATTATTAGTTGAATATTCATTCGAGGACTTATGACTCCGTTTATTTTATGAATATTATTTTGAATATTCATTCGTGGACTTATGAATCCGCTTATTTATTAAATAATATTCTTTATTTTATTAAAGAATAATGTTTCGATAATCAAACTTATTTTCGATTATTCAAATAAAGATCATACTTTCGTATAAGTATATCTTTGGTTATTAATATTCATTCCAAGTATGAGTTTTAAAACTTCTACTTCAATTATTTTTATAAAGATTATTCTTTATGGGAATATTATTTAAATAATAATATTCAGATATTTTCTAAATATATTGGGACTGATTTATTTTATTAAATCAGCATTACTCCAAACATTCTTAAAAATGTTTTTGAGTCTTCAAAATGATTTTCTAAAAGTTAGAGCGGCTCCCAAAACTCATTTTTATATTTAAGATCTTCCTTTCGAAGGGGATTTAAATATTCGCTCAAAACCTGAGGGATCCGGCTCTGTGGTGTATTTTATATTCGCAACGAGGTTGCTGTTTTGATAAATGAATTGATTACTTACCCAACGTTCGGGAAGTAAGTCCATCTATTGAGTCGACATAAGCAACATGGGCTCAGTGGGCGTCCACGAAAGTGTAAGTGGCTCAGTGGGAGTCCATCAAATGCGTAAGTGGCTGAGTGGCAGTCCAGCATAAGGTCCTATTGCGGCCAGGGTGATGACCAGTGGGGAATTCGTCCATCTACTAGTAGAAAAGGTTACTTATTGGTATCTTTGCCTGATCAGCAAGATATCAGGTTTATGCCAAGGTTTTCTCCTTTCCAAATTCATTGGATATTGCAACTCTGTTTATAATTTTCATAACAGAGGTTTTCAAGGAGTGTATGAAATGTATATATATAGGTGTATATATATATCGGGACTTAATGAAGTATCTCGTAACTTCATTATTTATAATGATATTCAAAGATTGAATCTATTCAAATCTTGTCTTGTAGTCTCATCTATGTGATGAACTTTTGAAACTAATTATAACTTAAACGGTGGCAGTTCAAGTAGTATTCGGAAAAGATATAAGTATATTGGAGTATCTTGTAACTTCATCTTTTCAACTTATATCTGGTTAATGATTATCTTATGCATGACAAAGATTTTCACAAAAATGTTGAGACAAGGTAAGATATATGAGATCACCTTACAACGATATTTTTATACAGTTATAAACTGGAACTCTGTGTATGTTATGCATGGCAGAGGATTTTAAAGATTTTGAAAAGTATATAAACATATATACTAAATATTTTGCGACTTGGTCGCATTAAGAGGTCAAACTTGGTTCATTTCTTTTTGACCAAGACTTTCATGAGTACTATGAGGATGCTCACATATTGTAAATCATTATACATATTATTTTGGTGGGCTTGTTGCTCACCCTTGCTTTCTTCTTTCATCACACAACAACAGATAGACAAGATGAACAGGATCAAGCTCCCAATTCGCGAGCAGATAGGAAACGTTTTGCAGTTTCCTGTAGGCGTTGATGCCGTGTAGCTGAGGTAGGATCTACCAATAGGCTAGGCTTTCAACTTTCGATGTACCAGACTTATGTATATTTATGAATTGTAATAATGGCAAAGAATATGTAAATTATTCAGAAACCCTTTTTAAGGTGAAATGGTTTATAATTGTGGAATAAAATGACTTGTGTTATTTTTGGTATTCATCTCTGAAACTATAACTTGTGGTGTGTGTGTGTATATTGTGGGGTCACAGTACGCAATAGTTGGTTGACTGTTAAGGTGAAGTATTGATAAGGGAAATGGAACTCGTGGCAACCTGGATCCCTGTCCCCGGATTTGGGGGTGTTACAGAAGTGGTATCAGAGCTAAGCGTTATAAACCTCAGAGATGATGTGACGTTAAGATAATAAGTTCACTAAGATAATAAGAACTTTTGCCAAGTTCGTAGTCGGGCTACCTAACGTAGTACTGACAGTTAAAACCCTTATGGGAACCCTTATAAATATCGTGATAGAAGCGTAGTTCGTTATCGTATATGGTAGCAGAACTCCGAACCCTGAGGTTGAGGAGCAACAACGCGATGATGTTTTATTACTTATTGGAGATCAGATTGTGGATTCGATAGAGCATCCTAACACGGGACCGGATGATGTTCATATTGAGAATGTAGCGGTTAAAATGTTGTCCTAGAAGGGATTATTGCTGAGAAGGATTCCGTGGAGGATCCTGACAAGAATGAATAAAGGACCACTGAGGAATTAATGACCATGGTCAGGGCGACTACCAGAGGTAGGATTGGCCGGTCACTACCGGAGGTTCGTTCAAGTTTGTAAAGATAGTAGCCCCTTTAACGCAGCTTACTCGTAAGACTGAGAAGTTCGAATGGAAAGAAAAATACGAGATCAGCTTTTAAGAACTGAACCAAAGATTGGTGACGGCCCCTATGATGGCGTTGTCGGATGGAAAAGGAGATTTTGTGATGTGTAGTGACGCTTCGCATAAGGAATTAGGGTGCTTCTTATACAGCACAACAAGGTAATCGCGTACGCGTCAAGACAATTAAGGGAATATAAAATTCGATATCCCCACCCATGAGCTTGGGCTCGTGGCAATAGTTTTTCCCTAAATATTGGAGGCACTACTTGTATGGAGAGAAGTGTAAGATTTACACAAACCATAGGAGCTCTAGTACATTTTTACGTAGAAAGAGCTTAACATACGCCAGAGGAGGCGGTTAGAGCTAATCAAGAATTATGATTGGGAGATTCTTTATCATTCGGGGAAAGCCAATGTGGTGGCTGATGCCCTTAGTAAAAAGGAGAGACTCAAGATGATAATGTCTTTGGGAAAGTTTATAAGAGATTTTAAGAAAATAGAAATAGAAGTGAAGGTAACCAGAGCCGGTACCGAAAAGCTGTTTGAGATTGCAATACAGCCCGAATTATTGGAGAAGATCATATTGCGCCAAGAAAAAAAAGTGATGAATAGAGGCAGAGAACCAATGACCGGAGAAGAGATTAATACCTAGAAAGATGATGAGGGAATAATGAGGTATCCCTACAGAATTTGGGTTCCAAATGTTCAAGAGCTTAAAGATTAGATCTTAGATGAAAGCTAGTTTGAGGAATAAGATTTAGAGCAAACCCTGAACGTGATAGTCAGGGAGGTCACCATCAAGATAGAAAGAACCCATAACATAATGAAGTGGAAAATGAGGATTTTAAACATGTAGGATGACCCTGATTATGGGAGAAGGATGAAACATTTCATACTGAGAAAACAGAAGTCGAGCAAGATAGGGAGAACCAGGATGGTACTCCTATGGGGAAATTCATGGACCTGCCTAAACAAAAATTATACTCTTATTCCCAAACACCACCCTGAGGAAACAATACGGTGAGAAATTCTTTCAGGTGCTTTAAGTCGCTAAGCTCTCAGAGTTCCAAGGAACAAGCTGACCTAGCCGAGGCAAGAGCCTGGCTAAAGGAAATATAGAAATGATTTTATATTCTAAATGATTGATGAAGCGCAAAAGACTATTTTTGTCACTTACCCTCCTAAGAGAGAGGCCACCCACTGGTGAAAGGTCAAGAAAAGCATGGAGCCAGAGGTTATGATAAACTGATTAAAGTTCAGTCAATTGTTTTCGGGAAAGTAATTCCCAAGGATAAGGAGATAGTGTAAAAGCTTTGGAGCTAGAACAAAAGCGAATGAGTATGATGAATTATGAATCTAAGTTGTAAAAGTTGTCAAGATTCGTTCTGAGGACACGAATCCAGAATGACAGGATGTTTGAAATCAATGCTTATGTTGTGTTGGTTCATGTAATGGTTGTAATGGAAACAAAAATAAAAGACTAAAAAGGGAAGGAGTATAAAGGGATATAAAGGAAATAGAGTTGAGAAGTGATAAGGGAGTTAGGTATGGGAAACCCTAAGAAACCCTTGCAATAAATATAGAGAAGTGTGTCATCATCAGCGCGATGGTGACTGATCATGAGATAAATTCAAGGTTGAAGGCGTAAGCGATACGTATAATTAATCCCCTTAAGTTGAGAGTATTCGAGGAAACCTTGAGATAGTTTGAAGGATAAATAATGAGACGCGGATAGACTAAGGAGACAAGAAAATAAGAAATTAGGAAAATTGGATGAAGGAAGTGACCTTCAAGAATGTGAAGTGTAAGACCGGTGGCATGATACCCAGAAAGGGAGACGTCAGGTATGAAAGATATCCCAACATTGAGATGACTGTTGAGATAAACAACAAAAGTACATGAGGATTTATTAAGAAGATTTTCACGTTGAACACGACCAATATCTTCCAGAACATCCATGTTATCATTACCAAATCAGGAGAGAAAAGCGGATAACCATTGTTATCTTTTGGAGGCCATATGGATTGACCTGAATTTGAATAAAGATGCTATTATAAAATTAGTTATAGACTATCGAGGTGGGAATGATGAATAAGATAATCTATCAAGGAAATATGACTTGATTTATCCATGGAAGAGTGTAAGTATCTTTTAAAGGTGAAATTAAGGATAAAACCCCGATAACTTGAAATGAATCCTAGGGGAATGCATAAAGGTTGGCATTTCACCCTTAATAGGGACAACATGAGTTTTGACAGTATGAATTGGAAAGGATTAAGGTAACAACAACCTTTAAGGATCAGTGGAGAAATTTTTCAGAAGTATATAGACAATGATTCTGGTATTAGTAAATGGTATCTTGATATGCCCTGTGCCCAGGGTGTACCTGATGAAGGATTTAAGGATAACCTTAGAGGTTTTACAAGGAGAAAGGTAATATTCAAAGTTCTCAAGAATAGAAATTTTGATGAAGGAAATATGATGTAATTATAATAATGCCAGGTGGGGCACGTGTTGAACCATAAGAAAGTATAGATCGATCCAATGAGGGTCGAGATTGGTGAAAACAAGAAGGACCCAAGATAAGAGACGTCCTAAGTATGATCGAGAGTCAGTCATGGCAATGTTCACATCTAAAGACTAAGGCAATGACTTATGGAAAAATGGTGATTTTTTTTCTCACCAGGACTTAAGAGAAGCATTTTCACATAAGTAGTGACTGAAATGAGGTAGAAAATTTAGTTGGAGGTGGTTAAAATGACATTGATTGTAAGGAAATTTTACTATCAGGAAAGGCCAAAGAGGTGGCCAACACTTTAAGTGTAAGAGGACAATTATTGGCGCTCGTGCCAGAGGAATACAGTGATAATGGTTAATTCCGTGAAGGTTGTATTATGGTGTGAAAGATTGGCATTCCTTCTAATGACTGTGCGGTACTCAACCGTAATAGTAGTTTGGTAAAGATTTAATTCATATAATTGCCGTGAGCGGGCTTTCTATCTTAGAAGATCCTATCTTGAGATAAGCCAGGAGCATGTTACGAAAGGACTAAATGAACCTTTGAGCTTCATATCTCCCAGTAAAGAAATATGGTTAATAATGGTATTAGCCTGCTATCGTTGCTTTCATTGAAACTCTTCTGAAATTTTATCTGCTTCATGTCATATGTGCGTCAAGTTCAGGAGTGTTCATGAATCATGAGCGGTGATTATGTTACCTCCTTAGAAGAATTCGATACGACAGGTATGGACTCCGTATGGTTAGCTATTAAGATTCCAAGGAAAATGAATGACTACCGTAGGTCCGTGGTGGACTATAGTAATGCATCAACAATTCTTTGAATAATGAGCCAATTACAACCGCGAGAGTTGTATGGTAATGGATGTTGAGATTAAGTACCACTAATCGGGTCGTGGTGATGTATAAGTTATCATTGATAGACTAATTAAGTCGATTATCTACCTATTGAATATTTATTTCTTCTTATCAATAGAGAGTCGTATTACTATACGAGGAAGGTTGCGGTGCAAGCATAAAATTCTAGTAACGAGGAGGTCTAGAATGAAATCCCAGATTCGATTTTCCCTGTCGAGGGAGTTTTAACGGTGATTATTTATAAGCTCGAGGAAGAGCATGGGTCCATAGAATGATGGACGAAATAGTAAATATTCTGGCACGTGAAATGCGATGCTATAATACTTGATGTTGATATATATACACATATGTTTTGTTCTCCTATGACAAACCTCTATAGTTCAGAGGTAGATTCCAAGCCAGATATTTGTGGCAGTATTTTTTTCATATACAATTCTCTTCAATTCGTTCTTTTCTCTCCTTTTCATTTTGTATAAGATGAGAAGAACAACCCTTCCAGAAGGGGAGGTATTGCCGAATGACTATCTATCTGTGTGATAGAAGCCTAGTAGGATACCACATGTTGTTTAATTGCTTGTCAAGTACTAAAGGCTGGCCACCTTCTGTACTAACTATGCAATAGAACAAGTGTTCATGATCATAGTGATCTCTCAATAAAATCTTTTACTTCCATATGATAGATCAAGCTTTCGAAGATGGAAGCAGCTAAAGGAAGTAGTATCAGCGCGGTGGTATTCCGAATCTAACGCGTTCATGATACTAAGGTTGACGCGGTTATTAAAATGTTATAGAACGCTAATAAGCAAAAGTGTAACCAGTATAATATTAGGTGCGGAGGATATTAACGATTATGAACTAGAAAAGGGTGGGTAGCGAGAAGCAAAAGCTATAACCCTAGAAGCTATGATGAGAGTCTGTGTAATAGACTTGAAAGAATTTGGAATGATCACTTAACACGGATTGAGTTTTCTTAGGACAATAGATCATATGACAGTATCGAGATGTTGCCTTATTAGATCCTTGAGGCAAGACAATGTCGATCTCCCTTATGATAGGATGAAGTTGCAGAGCGCAAGATGCTCAGACCAGCATTGGTCCAAAGGACCAAGGATATAATAGATCTAATCAGAGGACGACTGGTAGTAGCCCAAGATGGACATAAAAAGTATGCTGATTTGACAACGAAAGGACAAGGAGTATGAAGTAGGGGACCTAGTGTTGTGAAAGGTATCCCCTTGGAAAGCCTTGGAAAGGATTGATGAGGTTCGGAAAGAAAGGAAAGCTAAGTCCACGATTTGTTGGACCCTTGGAGATATTAAGACGTATTGGGAAGTTAGCATATGAGCTAGCCCTATCCCCGAACCTGTAGCAAGTTCATAACGTGTTTCACATATCAATGTTAAGGAAGTGTAATCCAGATGCCAGACAAATAAGGGCATATGAGCGCATAGACATGCAACCAGGCGTAACCTATATGGAGCAACCAGGAAGGGTTATAGATGGAAAGGGATTAAGTGCTTAGGAGTAGGGTTATCAAACTAGACCGAGTTTGGTGGTAGAACCACCATGTGGGAAAAATTGACTTGGGAGTTAGAAAGTGCAATGCTAGAAAAGTATCCCCAACGGTTTTCTATCTGATTCCGGGACGGAATCCTTTTAAGGTGGGGAGACTGTAATAACCCCAATTTTTGGAAATTTTTGAAACCCGGATGAATAGTAACTTTTGCTGACAATGCTGATTAAGGAAAATTATCAGACCACGTTATATAGGAGTACTGTTATGGAAATTCTGAGATCGTATTAGTATTCCATAAAGTAAATGAGTGTATGTAAAGGTCATTAAAATTCGGATCCGGACACTTTGATTTTTCCTGAAAATCCACTAGATACCGAAAGAATTGAGTATAAGGTAACATGATTAAAATGATTTAAATTCAAGGGTTATAAGAGAGGATCATAAAAGGAATATAAAATATTGAGAAATGTTTAGGGGAACCCAAGTAATAAGATCCCGGATATGATCCCTCAAACGATCAACGAGAATGAATAATAAACGAGTCGTAAAGCAATTAAATGACTAAGGATCAAGCTTGGGCAAGTAGCTAGGGGATTAGCAAGGATAATACAAGTATTAAAGCACCTAATTAACAAGGATTAAGCTTAATGAAAAGCTTCCACCATAAGAAGAGGACAAGTGGCAAGAGTGATGCAAGTGGTGACATAGGCTTGCTTACATCACTTTCCACTAACTAACCAAGAGTTAGCCAAACAAATATCCACCTATCATTCCATTTACACCACAAAATAAGTCAACACAAGCAAGCTTTTTTCTCCTTCATTTCCATTGCTCTCGGCCGAAACAGAACCAACACATTAAAACTGCTGTATCTCCTTCATTTCTCACTCAAATGTTGTGTTCTATAGCTCGTTGGAAAGGTATTGAGATGGCCTACAACTCTTGTTCACAAGTCTCATCCAAATAATCACGGTAAGACCCTCATTTTTACATTTCTTTAAATCGGACTTTTAGAAACTTCAAAACCTAGCCTTTATTTTGATTATTAGTGAGTTTGATGGTTGGTTTTCTAAATGAGAAGCATGAACTTTGATTATTAGTAGTTCGATTTGAATTTGGAGTGATTTAGTGAATGAATCTTATTATAGTTAATAGAACTTGATTGTGGTTGGTTGAGATGAAGAATCTGGAGAATAAGGACTGGTATAGTATTATTTAGTTGAGGTTTTGATGTCTTAATGATTGGGGGTTGTTTGGTGAGGTTTTGGTGTAGTGAGAAAATTGGTAATCGCGTAAACATAGCCGTCGTAATGCCCGATTTACCTTAGACTGTTCTGTTCTTAACTTTAAGACCCGTGAACTCACTGAAAGATTCTAACCTTTTCCATGTTTAGATAGTTCATGTTACGAGCTTCATTTTGATATGTGGTTCGCTTGAATCCGATGTACGGTTTAGGAGAAACGACCGTTTTAAGTAACGGCGTTTCACGAACGAACCATTACCCCTCGCCTTACTTTGAAACCTTGGTTAAGGACTTTAAATGACGAATTGGGGTATGAAACAATTATGTTAAGTGTAATAGGCAGTTGGTAAGACACTCGCGAAGGAATCGCCTTAAAACTCGTAATTGTTAATTTATTAAAAATGGTGGAGCCGAGAGTACTCGAGCGACTTAAGAGAATCAGTAAGCGCAAAGCGAGCGTTAGAGTCTAATTTGGTTAAAGTATAGATTTACAAGTGACTTCGGTTTAATTCCAACTTATATGTTGTTTATAGGTTACCAAACTCGTCCCGAGCTATTTGTAACCCCCAGTCGCTCAGGCAAGTTTTCTACCCGTTATACTGTTGTTGTGATGTATATATGTATATGCATTATCTTGTGATAAGTGCATGATTGTTATTAGCAAATCTTGCGATATATTGAAGTATGTTGATATGGTATATATGCATTCTTGTTTCCTAATCTTGATATCTAATTGTTGATTCAAATGCATATAGTTGCATAATACCTATGCTAGAGATAAGCAGTAGTTGCGTATACCCTTAGTATAGGGGACCCAAAGGTGAACATTTTCTAAAACCGGGAGTCGATGTTCCCGAGTATATTATATATATATATATATATTTATATATATATATATTGATATAGTTTTCAAAACTATTTATCGAATAAGTTTTATTCGATAACTTTATTTTAAATAATGAATATTAGTTGAATATTCATTCGAGGACTTATTACTCTGTTTATTTTAATTAATGAATATTATTAGTTGAATATTCATTCGAGGACTTATGACTCCGTCTATTTTATGAATATTATTTTGAATATTCATTCGTGGACTTATGAATCTGCTTATTTATTAAATAATATTCTTTATTTTATTAAAGAATAATGTTTCGATAATCAAACTTATTTTCGATTATTCAAATAAAGATCATACTTTCGTATAAGTATATCTTTGGTTATTAATATTCATTCTAAGTATGAGTTTTAAAACTTCTACTTCAATTATTTTTATAAAGATTATTCTTTATGGGAATATTATTTAAATAATAATATTCAGATATTTTCTAAATATATTGGGACTGATTTATTTTATTAAATCAGCATTACTCCAAACATTCTTAAAAATGTTTTTGAGTCTTCAAAATGATTTTCTAAAAGTTAGAGCGGCTCCCAAAACTCATTTTTATATTTAAGATCTTCCTTTCGAAGGGGATTTAAATATTCGCTCAAAACCTGAGGGATCCGGCTCTGTGGTGTATTTTATATTCGCAACGAGGTTGCTGTTTTGATAAATGAATTGATTACTTACCCAACGTTCGGGAAGTAAGTCCATCTATTGAGTCGGCATAAGCAACATGGGCTCAGTGGGCGTCCACGAAAGTGTAAGTGGCTCAGTGGGAGTCCATCAAATGCGTAAGTGGCTGAGTGGCAATCCAGCATAAGGTCCTATTGCGGCCAGGGTGATGACCAGTGGGGAATTCGTCCATCTACTAGTAGAAAAGGTTACTTATTGGTATCTTTGCCTGATCAGCAAGATATCAGGTTTATGCCAAGGTTTTCTCCTTTCCAAATTCATTGGATATTGCAACTCTGTTTATAATTTTCATTACAGAGGTTTTCAAGGAGTGTATGAAATGTATATATATAGGTGTATATATATATCGGGACTTAATGAAGTATCTCGTAACTTCATTATTTATAATGATATTCAAAGATTGAATCTATTCAAATCTTGTCTTGTAGTCTCATCTATGTGATGAACTTTTGAAACTAATTAGAACTTGAACGGTGGCAGTTCAAGTAGTATTCGAAAAAGATATAAGTATATTGGAGTATCTTGTAACTTCATCTTTTCAACTTATATCTGGTTAATGATTATCTTATGCATGACATAGATTTTCACAAAAACGTTGAGACAAGGTTAGATATAATAGATCACCTTACAACGATATTTTTATACAGTTATAAACTGGAACTCTGTGTATGTTATGCATGGCAGAGGATTTTAAAGATTTTGAAAAGTATATAAACATATATACTAAATATTTTGCGACTTGGTCGCATTAAGAGGTCAAACTTGGTTCATTTCTTTTTGACCAAGACTTTCATGAGTACTATGAGGATGCTCACATATTGTAAATCATTATACATATTATTTTGGTGGGCTTGTTGCTCACCCTTACTTTCTTCTTTCATCACACAACAACAGATAGACAAGATGAACAGGATCAAGCTCCCAATTCGCGAGCAGATAGGAAACGTTTTGCAGTTTCCTGTAGGCGTTGATGCCGTGTAGCTGAGGTAGGATCTACCAATAGGCTAGGCTTTCAACTTTCGATGTACCAGACTTATGTATATTTATGAATTGTAATAATGGCAAAGAATATGTAAATTATTCAGAAACCCTTTTTAAGGTGAAATGGTTTATAATTGTGGAATAAAATGACTTTTGTTATTTTTGGTATTCATCTCTGAGACTATAACTTGTGGTGTGTGTGTGTATATTGTGGGGTCACAGTACGCAGTAGTTCGTTGACTGTTAAGATGAAGTATTAATAAGGGAAATAGAACTCGTGGCAACTTGGATCCCCGTCCCCGGATTTGGGGGTGTTACAATCTTCTTAACAATCTCCCCCAATTTATGTCTACTAGAATTGTAGCCATAAATTCAGAGAAACTTGATGATAAAAAACACTCCAAAAATACAGATTAAAAAGTAGTAGATAAAACTGATAAGTGCTACAAATTTATTGAAAATTGAACAAAGCAAAGAGTTCTCACAATCATTATCAAGGTGCTCATCTAGTATGAGCAGATAATTCTATTTCCTTGATTGTCTGAATTTCTTACCAAGATTCCTGTTATTCTCATCTATTTGATTCTGAAGTTGTCTGTAGAATTCAAGTTCATCAGCTTCAGATAGATCCAGCTTTTCTTGAACTTCCAAAAGAGTCTCATTGCTGGAGATACTCAATTGGTCATCAGTCTGAAGAATCTTCTAACACCCTTATCATCCATGAATTCCATCAGCTAATAAGGCCTCAAATGTACTCTTTTTCATGTGAAGGGAAATGATAGAGTTTTTGGGAGTGCATTTTTGGCTCTATTGCTCCTTAGATCTTCTATTTTCTTTAGGACTAATCTCCTTGCAATCACATTGAATCCAAAGTTCTTCTGGAAAGATGAGTAAACCTTTATCAGTACAGATTGGCTTTCTTGAAGAATCATGTGAAGTGGCCATGTGATTTCTTTTCCTCCCTTATACTTGAACACCATCCTTTCAGGAAGATGTCTATGAGCATCAATCCCTCTTACTTCTTCCAATTCATCTAAGTAGAGGCTTATTTCAGAAAACTCCTTGATGTCACAGATGTATAAGACATCTCCCTTGTTGACTGTAGGTTCAGATTTGGTTAGGGACTTGGATCTAAGAGTTACAGGCTTCACTTTCTTGATTGCTCTAGTCTTTGTCTTTTTTGGCTTGTTGAAGATAGGTAAATTGAGTTCAGGAATTGGCAAGCTTTCCCAGTCTATTGGCTCATCCTTAGGAATTATAGGTTCACCATGAAAGTTCTTTTTTGGATCTACCTTGAATTCCTCATATACCACTGAGAGCTCGGATATTTGAGTTGAAGTTGTAGACTGTTTGGGAATGTAGTCCTCCATTTCCTCATCACTAAAGTCCAATTTTCTTTTGGAGTGAAGCTTGTATCTGAATTTTCTTTTCTTTGGAGGTTCATTTTGCATTTGTTGATCTTGAGTTGCAGTAAGCACATGTGGTTTTTCAGAAATCTCAGTTGTAGATTTGACAGCTTGAAGTTTGGCCAAGATAACAGATTGCTACTTCTTTTGTTTGAACTTCTTAGCAGCTAAAGCAGCCTATTTCCTTTCTTACTTGATCCTTTCTTTTTCTTTCTTCTTAGCTTCTACAAACAGAGGGTGTCCATCCACCACATAGATATCCTTACCATTCCTGTAAATTTTGGCAATTCTCTTCTTTTGAACTGAATCAGATGGATCTTTGTAAAATGCAATTGACCTTGCCAACAGCTTCTTTTCATCTTGCCTAGGTGTCTCAAACATAAGATCCACAGGATTTTTTTCTGAGAACTTTGAATAGTTCCTTTTAGGCTTCAGAATTAGATTGGCTTTTGGAGATTTGATGCAAGAGGTTTGGCCTTTTTCCAAGCTACCTAGACTCATTTTATTCATAGAGATTTGTTTGACTTGTGAGTGGTGATGAAAAGTCTTGTCTGGTTTCTGTATCTGACCAAATTTCTTTTGTATTTATGCATCAATTTTCTTCCATTTATCATCTAGCTCCTTTTCAGCTGTTGCTACATCAATCTTTTTTAGTTTGTCATTTGATTCCAGTTTTGCTGCTGCTAGATTGATGAGATCAATGTTATCTATAGCTGATGGCTTAGTGAAATCAATTGCTTGCATAATTACTTTGCTGACTTGAATGTTGAGCTGTTTCTCCCCCTCACTTGATGAACCTTTCTCCCCCTTTTTGTTAGCATCAAGTTATTGAGAAGAAGGGAGTTGTGCAGCCACCAACTATTGGAGCAGAGCAGTCTGAGCTTCCTGATTTGCAAGTATGTTGGCCACTGAATTCTCCATATTAGACAACCTAGAGTCCATGGCCTCAACCTTTCTGTTTAGATCAGCTTCTTTCCTTAGCTTTTGAGCTATCTCATTCATGGTGGTTCCTAGAAGTCTGGCATCCAACCTTGCCCGAAAATCTTGTTTGACTTCAGAAATTTCATGCTTCATTTCATCCACACTTTGACTGTGTTGGAGAACTTGAATCTTGTACAGTTGTAGAGCTTCAAGGTGTGTTGTGAGTAACCTTTTAATGTTGGCACTTGTGGATGCCTGAATTGTTGTTTGGGTGTCATGAATTAGCTTGAATAAGGTGGATTGGAGATGTGAATATGAACATTCTTTAGTCATTATCCAGGAAGGAATATCTGCATCTCCCCCTATGCTCCTGCTATCATCCTCCATATCTTCACCATCATTCCCAAAAGAGTCTTCAGCCAATTCAGGATTACTACTAATTATAGATGGCATACCAGTGATAGCATCATTTTCCCTTTGTAGAGAAGTAGTTGTATACACTAGGTTCAGCATTTTCTCAGCATCCTCATTGCCCTGTCCAGCTATAGTTTGATAAGCTGGAACAGGATGAGTAAATGTCTCAGCATCCAGGGAGATAAAATCTATGACAGCTTGATATTCTTGCTGAAATAGTCTCTCCCTTTTTGCATCACTAACATTTATTAATTCACTAGCAATGGTTTTCATCCTTATAACTCTTGTACCTGCATTTCTCTCATGATCTCTCTTTTGTTGCATCAAGGGCTCCCCTTGTCTCACCACCCTCACCTTCACCTTCTAAGATGGGACTCCTATCACTCTCTTTTGCCAGGCTGGAAGAAATAGCCTGCATGAGTTCACTCTTTTCCTCTCCTTTTACCTGGGAGCAACCCAGCCTCTCACTCATTTCACTCCCTTCCCTCAGTCCTAAGAGTGATTGTACAACTAATAACTCATCTACACTTGTAATAATTGTGGAAATTTCAGTATGTGTAGTGAGAACCGACGGATGAGAAACATCCATCGGGGTAGTAGATAGGAAAGCCGATGGATGACTGTTGTTAGGCACATCCGCTGGGATACAATCACGAGCCGACAGATGAACAATATCCATTGGAATAGAAGAAATGAATGAGTTTGGAGTATAAACTATTTTGGACTCTGTGTAGATTGATGAAAATTTGGGCATAGATGTTTCAACAGTTCCTGAAAGAATTGGCAAGTGAGCAAACAAATCATCCAAAAGATGATGCTCACTTGCTCTAGATTTTGGCTTCCCCAACAGAGTTAAAGAAGGGAATCAGGAATTGATGTGTTGATCATATCCACATCCAGAGAATTTGTGGGAGAGTTTGGTGTTTGTGGTGCTTCTATTACTAGAGATTTTGGCTATGACTCCACATTTATTGGAGCCACATCAAGCTGAATTTGAGATGGTGTAGTGACTGAGTCTTTAGCTCCAGTTTACACTATGTGTGTTCCCGTGCATCCCCAAGGGTTTTAGATCTCTTCTTTCTAGCATAGGTTTGAGGTAAACTTGTGTCCCTTACCCTCTTGACCAGTGCTCCTGGTTGGGAGCTTGTTTGAAAAGCAACATCCTTTTGAGAGGATGAAACTAGAATTGTGCTAAATTTCATATTAACTACCACAGTTTGTTGGAAAACTGTGGTGTGGCTAGGCTTGGGCACACTTTCCTCACCAACCATATCCTTAGGGTTTCTTTGATTTTCACCCTGTCCCTCACCTAACTCACTACCCTTCACACTCCCCTCTTTAGGTTTGGTAGATTTTGTAAATGGTTTCTTTTGAGAGAAACTAGAGGGGGCTTTCTTTGCTTTGGATTTTGAAGTTTTTGTTTTGGTAGCTTGGGTAGGCATCTGTTGGGTCATTGACACAGATGCCAAAGCTACACTTAAAGGCAAAGAAATTTGTGAGGTTAGAAGAGTAGAGACAGTGGTGCTTACCTCACTTACCTGAGGGCCCTCCATGATTGGTAAGTAGAAGAGGGGCACCTCTTTGTGGTGACTTGCTCTATTCAGATCTGCAATTATTCACCTTTCTTGAACCCAACAATCCAGTTTGTTGGTTGGGTTCTCAATAGCAATATTTTCAATAAGATGGTTAGCAAGAATCATAAAGAATCTAGCATAGTAGACACTTTTACCTCTCTTATTAACTTCCCTTAACTTGTAACCTAACTCAAACATGATCAAGTCACTAAAATTAAAGTACTTATCAGTAACTAGCATATAAAGCATATTAAGCATGGCAGTGTTAACAGAATCAAAGTTACTTACTTTACCAGAAAACACCTTGGTAACTACATCACACATATAACTCCATTCCTTTCTAAGACTTAGCCTTTTAATCTCATTTAATTTAGAGGTGGGAAGTGCATAGCCAATAGAATTAAGCATGGTAACTAAATTAGCATTTGTGTGTAGAACAGTAGTAGTGTTTTCAAGAATCTCAAAGCATGCTTGAATTGTGTCACTGTTAATGCAGAATTGCTTACCTTTGAGTGTGAAAGTTATGGTTTTATCTATAGACTGGTACACAACAGTTATCCATATCTCCTCCACAACTTCACAGTAGATTGTGGGTGATTTCAGCATAGCATATCTGAGTTTGCAACCTTTCACAAAATCCATCATTTTGTGAAAATCTTTAGACGCCGGAATTTCCTTGTTCACAAGAGCTACAAAGTTGTTCTTTTCATAGATAAATCCAGACTGAGACATGATTTTGACTACAGGTGCCATTGTTAAAGTGAGGGAATTTACAGAGAGAAAAAGAGTATTTGCTTTGGAGAAGAAGAGATTTAGAGCAATTGATTTGAAAATGATAAAAGAAAAGAATGAAAATGAATTTTGCTTTTATACTATCTCAGAAATAAACTGTCAAAAGTAATAAAGTGAAATAAAGTAACCAATCAAAATAGCCCAAAATAGCCGTTTAAAAATAAATAAACTGTCAAAATTCTTGCCAATTATCCGTTGTGATATACTTACAGAATGTAAGTATATCTGATGGATAATGTTCAGAGTTTTAACGGCTAAGATTGAGACAATTCGACGGATGAGAATAAAACAATTATCCGTCGGGTAAAGAATAATCCAGAAAGGTAATTGATTTTTATTAAGATATTCTATTCCGATGGATGATCAAGCACGACTGATAATCAGCATCCGTGGGGATGTTAATTTTGGCGTAGCCAAAATTTCAACTAAAACAGAAAAATTAATTAAGTTTCTGGCTGCATTACAGCTGCAAAAAAATCTGAAATGATTTAAGAATAATTTAGCATACCTAACTCACTTACCAACCTGAAAAAAAGTGGATTCATCAAGTGGCTTGGTAAAGATATCTGCAAGTTGCTTTTCACTTGGAACAAAATGAAGTTCCACAGTACCATTCATCACATGTTCCCTAATGAAGTGGTACTTGATGTCTATTTGCTTTGTTCTTGAATGTTGTACTGGATTTTAAGTGATGGCAATTGCACTTGTGTTGTCACAGAAAATAGGAATTATGTCCACTTGTAGACCATAGTCCAATAATTGGTTTTTCTTCCATAAAATCTGTGCACAGCAACTACCAGCAGCAATATATTCAGCTTCAGCTGTAGAAGTAGAAACTGAATTTTGCTTTTTATTGAACCAGGACACAATCTAGTTTTCTAAAAATTGATAGGTTCCTGTTGTACTTTTTCTATCAATTTTACAACCTGCATAATCTGCATCTGAATAACCAGTTAGATTAAAACCAGAATCTCTAGGGTACCAAATGCCAAGTTTTGGTGTTCCCTTGAGATATCTGAAAGTTCTCTTAATAACTACTAATGAGATTCTCTAGGATCAACCTGAAATCTAGCACAAAGACAGGTAGCAAACATTATATCTGGCCTACTAGCTGTTAAATACAGAAGTGAGCCAACCATGCCCTTGTAACTTGAAATATTCACAGACTTTTCAGTAATGTTCAATTCAAGTTTAGTTGCAGTGGCCATGGGAGTTTTTGCAGATGTGCAATCCATTAGATCAAACTTCTATAAAAGATCATAAATGTATTTGGTTTGACTAATGAATATTCCATCACTAACTTGATTAACTTGTAAACCAAGAAAGTAAGTTAGTTCTTCCATCATGCTCATTTCATACTTACTTTGCATCAATTTGGAAAACTTTTTGCAAAGTTTTTCATCTGTAGAGCCAAATATAATATCATCTACATAAATTTGAACAAGTATACTAGAGCCATTAACATTTCTAAAGAAAAAAGTTTTATCAACAGTACCTCTTATGAAGTGATTTTCCAAAGGAAACTTTGGTAAGGTGTCATACCAGGCTCTAGGTGCTTGCTTCAATCCATAAAGTGCTTTCAAAAGATAGTAGACATATTCTGGAAAATTTGGATCTTCAAAACCAGGAGGCTGACTGACATAGACTTCCTCCTCCAAATCTCCATTCAGAAAGGCACTTTTGACATTCATTTGATAGACTTTGAAATTGGCATGGGCTGCATAGGCTAAGAAAATTTTGATGGATTCAGGTCTTGCAATAGGAGCAAAAGTTTCATCAAAATCTATTCCTTCTTGTTGACAAAAGCCCTTAGCAACCAGCCTAGCTTTGTTCCTGATTACTATGCCATTTTCATCCATCTTGTTTCTAAATACCCACTTGGTGTTAATTGGATTCTTTCCTTTAGGTTTGGGTACCAGCTTCTGTTAGGTCACACAACACTGTAGAAGGGGGTTGAATACAGTGTAGAATACAATCTAATCGATTTCGAACACAAGTAACAGTAAACATATATATTTGATATAATAAACTCTGTTACAATGGAACTGTTCTCTCTCAGTGATGAACAAATATCACGAGAGCTGCTAGGTTACAATGTATGATCTTCTCGATAATGATAACACATCTAGTGTAAACCTATGTCTGTGTTTATATAGTACACAGTTACAAGATAACTTCTAATTAATATGGAATATAATTCTGTCTCCTAAAATATATCAATCAGATATCTTATACAATTTTTTTAAGTCCTCTAACTCTTTCCATACATATCTTCTTTTTGCATTAGTCTCGATCTTCTTTCCTGTAAATCAGCTTCCTTCCTTAACTGTTAGTCCTCCAGTACTTAAGTTCTGATATCCATCTTCTGATATTATCTTCTAATAATCTAAGTCCTAATATCCTTAAGTTCTAACTTCCAGTAAGTACTAATTCCAGTAAGTACTAAAATTTCCTGTTTGTTAAGATCTGAAAACTAAACATGAAACATATTAGACATGACATCTCAAATATATCTAACAATCTCCCCCAACTTGTAAATTGTGCAAAATATACAAGTTAATAGATTTGATGATGTCAAAAACATTTAAGTTAAAATGCAATAAGAGTTTAGTAAGACTATTAACTACAACTTACAGTCCTTATAGCTTTACCAACTTCACTAGATCAATCTGAATCCATAATTATTCTTAACAAAAACTCTTACCAGCTTGTCTTCAGCTTTCCTCGGAATTTCAACTAACTATGCTTTGACCCGCATCAGTTCTTAATCTTTACTATCACCAATCTGATAAATGGCAGTTCTGAGAGCTTGAATTGATGTTCTTTCAAGTCCATCACCAAGTCTGATAACTCTAGGATGTGAAGAGTTGTCATTATAACATAAGCATCTTCCTTTCAGAATAACTTCCACCTTAGCAGAATTCTTCAGCATAGGAATTTCTCTTTCATCATCTTCAGTAATCATTGGTATATATTGAGAAGTCTTTGTACCAGAGATTCTGAATAGATCTCTTATAGCCTTCAAAATGTATTATGACCATTTTCTTATAACATCAAATTTTACTTCCAGAAGATAGTGGATATGTTGAAGTTCTATGACAGACTTCTTTAGCACATCAGTATCAGCTAGTCTGTAAGTTAATCCATCATAGAGAAATAAAATCAATTTCTCCTTTAGATTTTCCTTATCATGAGCATCTATCATGATTTGAGCAGACAACACCTTGTCAAGGTGCTTTTGTTTGATTTGTTCATATGGTTTGTCTGTCAACATGAAAGGATCTCTTAGAGTAACTTCTACTCCTATTTGTATTTTCTCTTCATCAGAACCTAATCCAGCTTTATCTCTAGGTTGCTTGGATCTCAACCCAAATGTTGCAAGTTGATTCATCAAAAGATTGGATTTTGGTTCAACTGGAGTAGCTTTCTTCCATAACAGCTTCTTCTTATCAGCAATTGTCATCTTTTCCAAATTAACTTGATCAGAATTTTCTGTTTCTTTTATAGCTTGCTGTTCTTCATTCTGAACAACTTGAGCAGTGTCAGAGGTTGTTTTAGATTCTTCAACTATCTTTTTTATCTTCAGAATTTGAACAGTTTCATCTTCTATCAAATCATCATCATTTATTGTAGTTTGATAGAATGGAATGGAAGAACTCTTACTGTCATCTCCAAAAGTAATACTTGGGCCAGCTTTTTCCTTGAACTCAGTGAGCAGGGTAGAATCTCCAGTCATGTGGCTTGAGAAACCACTATCCAGATACCATAGATTCTTTCTGTTTCCCTGCACACATCAAAATCAAATCAAGTTGATTTTGGTACCCAAGTTTCCTTAGGTCCTGCCTTGTTAGCTTTCTTCTTTGGTTTCTTAGGTTTAATCTCAGTTGACTTGAGAATTTCAGATTCATCCTTAGTCATTTGAGTTGAACCTTTGAAACCTGACATTAACACAGAATTATCATGCACATTTTGGTTTACATGAAAAGGCATGCTATTTATAAACATGTTACTCCAGTAAGGCATGCTAAATGGCATTTGAGGCATACTAAATGCAGCATATTAAGGATTAGGTGCAAATGGCATGTTAGCAAATTGTGCATTTATATTATGAGTAGATATAGCATTCATAGGCATCGTAGGCATGGCAGTAATGTTGGGAAAAGAAGAGGGTGCAGATATAAGAGTAGGCATGGCAAGCTTGTAATTAACAAACAAATGATTAACATTGCCACACTTAACACATATTTTTCTTGGTGCATATTTATCAGGTGTGTAGTTGTTATGTTTGTTAATTCCTACTTTCCCATTTCTATTGCTTTTCTTTTTAACTTCTGTTTTAACCACAATCTTTTCTAATCTGTCATTCAATTGCTTGATAGACAGATGCCCTACATTAACTTTCTTTTCTTTTCTAACTTGACTCGATTCTCCTGGAATAAAGTTTTTAGAAACTGATCCATATTTCTCATTTAACTTAGCTAGCTTAGCTTTTTTAACTGGTTTACTAACAACTGACGGATGTGGCTTCTTGTCTCTCGACGGATAATCCTTTTGATTATCCGATGGATGATTTTCATCATCCGTCGAGTCCACATCTGTCAACAATCCTTCAACCAAATTGGACTCAAGCTTCTTTTTATTCTTCTTCCAGGATGCATCACAAAAGGATTTAATACCTTGAACTTTAGTGATTTGAGCATTAACATCTCTAGATGATTTCCATGCCTTAATCACTTCCTGTTCTCGTTCAAGCTGCTTCTTTAAAATCTCTTCTTTCTTCAAGGACTCAGTTAATTCATCCTTGATATCTTACACTCAATTCTCAATTTCTCAAATTCAATAAACTTAGACTCTAACACATTATTCCACTCACTTAAAAACAAATTGTTTTCTTTAATTTTAGCATTTTCCTTAATGAGGGACTTAAGTGTAACACGTAGATGATATAATTCTGTGGACATGTCATTTATTGCATCATTACACTCAGCTTTAGATAAATGTGCTAGGTTAGTGGTGATTACCTGATTTCTTGAAG
Source organism: Apium graveolens (assembly GCF_009905375.1). Classification (NCBI taxonomy): domain Eukaryota; kingdom Viridiplantae; phylum Streptophyta; class Magnoliopsida; order Apiales; family Apiaceae; genus Apium; species Apium graveolens. The sequence continues at coordinate 74,649,396 of NC_133650.1, read as the reverse complement.
ATCTTGTTTCTGTTTCATCATATTTGGCCATTAGGGCTAGATTGACATAGCTTGTTTCTTCATCTTCATCCAATCCATCTGCAGCCCAGTCATTCTCCTGTGTGATGAAATCCCTTTCCTTTTGTTTGAGTAACTCAAAGTATTTTTGTTTATAATCAACAGGCTCAAACTTCTTTTTGCTAGAATCAGACTTTCTACATTCACTGGAAAAATGACCCGTCAAGCCACATTTGAAACACTTGAGCTTTGACTTATCAACCATGTTTCTGTTTGGCTTGGCTGCTCCAAAATTCTTCTTGAATTTGAGCTTGGAAAATCTTATGGATAAGAATGTTTAATGCTCATAAATATCATCCATATCATCTTGGCTCAACTGATCTTCATTCTCAGCTACCATCCATTTTCCCTTGTTCTCACAGACCTTTGATGTAGACTCAACAGCTTCCACCTTCATCTCTTTCTCCTTCTCTAACTCAGCAACCAGTGCTATGGACCCTCCTTTCTTCCTTCCTCTCATCTTGCTCTATTTCAATCTCATAGATTTTCAGAATGCCATACAGTCTCTCCAAAGTGAACTTCTTGTAGTCTTGTGAATTTCTCAATGAGACTGTCATTGGCTTCCACTACTTTGTGAGAGATCTAAGAAACTTGAGGTTAGAGTCTTTTGTTTGATAAACTCTACAATCCATTTATTCAGCAATCCATTTATTCAGGATTGGTAAAAGTGAGTGAGAGGAGTCCCACCTTAGTAGGTGAAGGTGAGGGTGTGAGGGTGGGGAGCCAGGGTGAGACCCTGATGCAACAAAAGAGAGATTATGAGAGAAAGGCAGGTACAGGAGAAATAAGGGTGGATCCAGCCATTGCTAGTGAGTCAATGATTGTGGATGATGCTGAAAAGGGAAGACAATTTCAGCAACATTACAAAGCTGAAATTGATAACATTTCCTTGGATGCTGACACTTTCACTCATCCTGTGTCAGCCTATCAATTGTTCGCTGCTCAGGGCAATGTGGAGGCAGAACAGACTTTGAATTTAGTACACACCTCAGAATCTCTTCAAAGAGATAAAGCTGCTGTCAATAGGATGCCTTCTCAAGCTGGTGAGCCATCTGAAGAATTTGGAGTAAATTCTAATGATGATAACTCTGTTTCTTTGGATGGAAGCATGAACTTAGGGGGAGATGAAGGCCCAAATTCTGTTTTAAATTTACCTGGATGGGCATGGACAAAGGAATTTACACCAGGACAATTTGATGTGTCTTTGGTCAAGCAACTGATGGCTATTCAAAAGGCCCTTCAGGAAACTTCAGATGCTGGTACCAAGGCTATTCTTCAAGCTCACCTAGACTCTCTACATCTGATGAAGATCCGGCACTTAAGACAGAATATGAGTGTGGATGAACTAAAAAGGGATATAGCTGACTTGAAGACATACAATTCTAAGAAGCTGGATTCAGTAATGCCATATGGTACCATGCAAGATCTATTACTAAGATTGAGGAGAGAATCGGATTCTGAAAAGAAGCTAGCCAAGCTGGAAAACAGAGTTCAAGTTATTGAGAATTCAGTGGCTATCCTTCTTCAAAATCAACAGACTCAGACAAATCTTCTCATGCAACTGGCTAAAGCACAAGGCCTAACTCCTCAACTTGATGATAACAAAAAGGGGGAGAGAGAATCAAGTAAGGGGGAGAAAGGACCAACTGAGGGGGAGAAACTTCAAGTACAAATCAGCAAAGTAATTGTACCTTCAATTACAGTCTCCAAGCCAACAGTTGCAGATGGTATAGATCTAATTACAGTAGCAGCAGCAGCAAACTTGAAAGTTGCTGAAAAAGGAAAGTTGAGTTTGATCAACTGGAATAAGATTGATGAGGAGATACAGAAAAAGTTTGAACTAGTCAAGGAGCCAGTTCAGTCAGCCATCCAACACTCTCATGTCAATCCAATCAGTGTGAATGAGATGAGCATGAACTATCTGGAAAAAGGACAATCTTCATGCATCAAGTCTACAAAGGCTAAATCAATGCTTAAACCAAGGGCAAATTATCCAAAATCATCTTGGAAGAACCCTATGGACACTGTGTATGAGACACCCAAGCCTGATGAAAAGAAGCTTCTGTCAAGATCTATTGTCTTCTATAAAGATCCAGCTGATTCAGCTTCAAAAAGGAGAATTGCTAAGATATTCAGAAATGGAAAGGAAATTTGTGTGGTAGCTGGACATCTACAATTTGCTCAAGCAAAGAAAGAAGAAAAAGCCATATTAAAGCAGGAAAAGAGGCAAGTTGCTCTAGATGCAAAGAAGTCTAAACAAAAGAAAGAACAGATTGCTATCTTGGCCAAGCTACAGGCTGTAAACTCTTCTCAACAAATTCCCTCTCAACCATCTGAAGCTGCTAAATCAAAGAAGAAAATTGAAGAACAGAAGAATTCCCCAAGGAAGAAAGAATTGGCTAGAAGAACAAAAAGGAAACTGGATGTTGTTGATAAGGAATTGGAAGATCAATTTCCTAAGGAATCCACTCCAGCTACAACTCAAGCATCAAAGCCCTCTGTGGTATTTGAAGACATAAGGGTGGTGGATCCCTACAGGAACATACATGGTGAACCTATTGTGCCAAAGGATGAGCCAATAGAGTGGGATAAAATACCAATTCCTGACTTCAACTTACCAATCCTTAGCAAGCCAGAAAGGACAAAGTCAAGGGCAGTCAAGAAAGTGAAGTTGTCACCTCTCAAATCCAAGTCATTAGTTAAAGCTTAACCCAAGGTCAACAGGGGAGACTACTTGTACTTGTGTGACATCAAAGAATTTTCAGATCTAAATCTTTATCTGGATGAAGTAAGGGCAATTGATTCATACAGAAACCTACCTGAAAAGTTGGTGTTCAAGTACAAAGGAGGAAGGGAGATTCAGTGGCCACTTCACAGGATTCTTCAAGAAAGCCAAGTTGTGCTGATTAAAGTCTATTAATCCTTCAAGAAAAACTTTGGGTTCAATGTAACTGCAAGAAGACTAGTATTGAAGAAGATTGAAGAGCTGAGGAGTGTTAGAGCTAAAGATGCACTCCCAAAGACTCTAATCATCCCATACACAGGGAGAAGAGTGCATCTAAGGCCCTACTGGCTGATGGAATTCATGGATGACAAGGGTGTAAGAAGATTCTTCAGATTAGAAGACCAATTGAGTATCTCTAGCAATGAGACTCTCTTGGAAATGCAAGAAAAGCTACATCTCTCAGACTCTGATGAACTAGAATTCCACAGGCAGCTCCAGAATCAAATTGAAGAAAATAACAGAAAGCTTGGAAGAAAATCTAGACCTTCAAGGAACTAGAAAAATCTGTTCAGGCTAGATGAGCATCTTGAATTGACTGTGAGCCAAACCTTGCACATTTTAATTAATTGAAGCACTTTCAGTTTTATCTACTTATCTTTAAAGATATATGTTCAGGATGTTTTGTTATCATCAAGTATCTCTTAATTTATGGCTACAATTCCAGTAGACATAAATTGGGGGAGATTGTTGTGCATATGTTGTGTACTTGATGATTTCATAAACAAAACATTTAAGTAGATTTTACTTAGTGAAATTATGTAGCACTCAACGGATAAGAATTATAGTCCCGACGGATAACTCATTATAGTCCCGACGGATGATTAACTTATTATCCATCGAGTGAGTAGCTTATGTAATAATAAGTTTGTAGCACAGTTATGTATGCACCTTTGTATAGAATCTGTAGTAGCATATAAGTCATGTTGACTTTAACTAGATATGCAGAATAGGTTGATTAATTGTACATAAATGATGTCGTATAATTCTGCATAAGTGATATAGAGTCAAGTGCAAAAATAGCTACCGACGGATGATTAACAAAGCCATCGACGGATGATCAAATGACTATCAACGGATGTTTAATATAGCAGTCGACGGATGATCAATTAAATCATCAACGGATGTTCTGAAAGTCGACGGATGATCATATGAAGAATTCAAACAGCAGTTGAACAGTGAAAGCTGACACACAGCCGTCGAGATGTATACAAACACACTGTGGAAGCCCATTAACTGGGTAATAGGGGACGAAAAGCAGCAAAGCTTAAGACTGTTATATTTTATATTTGTTCAGTCTTTTTGACTTTATAATCTTGGTATTATATAAACCAAGAGAGTAGCAAATAGAAAAATGATTGAGATAGCTGAGGAACATAAAAACAGAGAAATCTTTGTAAGCAGAATCATTAGCATTTCATGTATTCTCAGTGGTTCCATTTGTAAGCAGCTGTGAGCATTCCTGCACACAGAGTCCTCTCGATATATAATATATATCTCTGGTGGAATTGTTTAAATCCACCAGAAAGTTTTTAAAGACTCTTGTTTTTAATTACTTATGTTTTGATTCAATTAAGTTTACATTCCGCATTGTGCTAATCAAAACAAATATATCTATAATCGAGTTGAACATTTTTATTTCAAGAAAAAGGTTCAAGAATTCCATTCAACCCCCCTTCTGTAATTCTTGCTATATTGTTAAGGGACTAACAATTGGTATCAGAGCAAGCTCTTAATCTACAAAGAGTTTAAAGATCAAAACAATTCAGCAAGATGAACAAGAAAGATGTTGGAGTCAAGATTCATTTTCTTGATAAAGATAATTACCATCATTGGAAGGTAAAGATGCATCTTCATATGCTTTCTCAAGATGAGGCCTATGTGGACTGCATAGAAAGAGGCCCTCATGTTCCAATGAGAGCTGCAATAGGAAATGAGCTATATGTTCCAAAGTCAAGGCATGAATGGTCTGATCCTGACATTAAACAAGTCAGGAAAGATAAAAAGGCCATGAACATACTGTTCAATGGTGTTGATGCAGACATGTTTGATAACATCATCAACTGCAAAACTGCCAAGGAAGTTTGGGACACAATACAGATAATTTGTGATGGCACTGAGCAAGTAAGAGAAAATAAAATGCAGCTCCTGATTCAGCAATATGAGCATTTTCACAATGAAGAAAGTGAGTCACTCACTGACATTTTTAGTAGATTCCAAAAACTACTAAATGCTCTTAAGTTGCATGGAAGAGTCTATCAGACTAAAGAACTTAATCTGAAATTTCTCAGATCTCTTCCAAAGGAATGGAAACCAATGACAGTCTCATTGAGAAACTCACAAGATTATAGGGAGTTTACTTTGGAGAGACTGTATGGCATTCTGAAGACCTATGAGCTTGAGATAGAGCAGGATGAAAGAATGGAGAGAGGAAAGAAGAAAGGAGGATCCATTGCACTAGTTGCTGATCTGGAAAAGGAGAAGGAAGTGAAGATGGAAGTTGTAGAATCAACTTCAAAGGTCTGTGAGAATAAGGGTAAGGGGCTAGCTGCAGAAAGTGAAAATTCACTGAGCCAAGATGACATGGAGGACATTGATGAGCACCTAGCATTTCTTTCAAGAAGATTTGCCAAGCTCAAGTTCAAGAAGAACTTTGGAGCAGCCAAGCCAAATAGAAATATGGTGGATAAGTCAAAATTCAAATGTTTCAAATGTGGCTTGGCAGGGCATTTTGCAAATGAGTGTAGAAAGTCAGATTCCAGTAAGAAAAGGTTTGAGTCTGTGAATTATAAGCAAAAATACTTTGATCTACTCAAACAAAAGGAAAGGGCTTTTATTACACAAGAGAATGAATGGGCAGCTGATGGTTTGGATGAAGATGAAGATGTCAGCTATGTCAATCTAGCCCTAATGGCCAAGTCTGATGAAACAGAGACAAGTTCCTCAAGCAATCAGGCAATCACTACAAACCTTGCATATTTATCTAAAGCTGAGTGTAATGATGCCATAAATGACATGTCTACAGAATTGTATCATTTGCATGTTACACTTAAGTCTCCCACTAAAGAAAATGCTAAAATCAAAGAAAACAACTTGTTTTTAAGTGAGAGGAATAATGTGCTTGAGTCTCAGTTTGTTGAGTTTGAGAAACTAAAAATTGAGTGTAAGATTGCCAAGGAGGAATTAACTGAGTCCTTGAAAAAGGAAGAAATTTTGAAGAAGCAGCTCGAGCGTGAACAATGTTGGATTTTAATCGCAGCGGAGGCATGGTAAAACACTTTTACACATATAAAATCCAAATAAAAGCATATAAATCGTGGTAAAAACATAGGGATCGATTACTAACCTTTAATATGCGATCCAAAAGCAACGATCGGAGATCCTTAGCAGCTGCTCCTCAAACGTGAAGCACTCCACCGGTATCCACCAAGAAAACGACGTTAAGGAGGAGGAGGAAGTGGAGAGAATTAGGTTTTATAAAATTTTGGGGTTAGGGTTAGAATCAAAATAGGGTTTATAATTGTAATAACCCCAATTTTTGGAAAATTTTTGAAACCCTTATGAATAGTGTTTTTGCTGAATGAGAAAACTTTTCATGCCACACTAGGTAGGGGTTCTTTTATGGATATTCTGAGATTTTATTGGCACTCTATATGACATATAAGTGTATGTAAAGATCATCAGAATCCAATTCCGAACACTTTGATTTTTCCCGGAAATCCACTAGATACGGAAAGAATTGAGTATAAGGTAACAGGATAAAAAGGATTTAAATTAAAGGATTATAAGAGAGGATCATGAAAGGAATATAATGTATTGAGAAAGGTTAAGGAAACCCAAGTAATAAGATCCCGGGTATGATCCCTCAAACGATAAACGAAAACGAAAGTTAAGCGAACCGTATAACAGATCAGCGGTCATTAGGCAAACAATTAGGAAGTTAATCAAGGAGGTTAGGGATGATGAGGTCATCCAACCAATAAGAAGAGGGCAAGTAAGGGATGATGACATCATAAGCATGACATAAGCATGACATAAGGGGAAGGAGATGTGGTTGATTTAAAACCACACAAAGTCAAGGTTAGAAAGGTAATTACCCAAAAACAAAACAAAAACAACCAAGCTAGCCAAAACAAATCAAAGCAAACACAAAATTATTTCATTCCTTCAACATTTCTCTCGGCTTTTTCTTCTTTTCAAAGGAAGAAAAATCAAAAATCAAGTTCCAAGCATTGTTAAATCACAAGGTAATTATCTAAGGTTCCTTGTACATAGATATGGATATCCTATAAGTTTAAGCTTCTAATTCCATCACAATCTCTTCCAATAAATCAAGGAAGAAGATGGTGAATAGTAACCTTCAAGAAATAACTTTGGTTTTCTTGATTTTTTTTTGAAAGTTCAAGGTAGCTTAAGCATAGGTCAAGGCTTCCATGGGCATTCCAAGGATCTTTCATTGATTAAAAGCTTCAAGGAAGGTATAACATCTCCAAAACCCTAGCTTTACTTTTTATATTAGGATGATTTTGATAGTTATGGTAAAGAGTAGCTTGATGCTTGTTGGTTTAGAGTTTGGGTTGGAATGGTAGTGAATTGAAGGTTGAAATCTTATGGTTTGGTTAAAGGACTTAAGTATAGTTTAAATTTAAGTTTAAGAATAAGTATAAATTGTTAATATTGAGTTGATTGGGGCTTTTATGATGTAGTGAGGATGGATTTTGGTTGTATGAATGGATTGGGATTGATTGGTGATTGAATTGGGATGGTATAAAATTGGGAAATCGCGTAAACATAGCCGTCGTAATGTCCGATTTACTTTAGAATGCTTTTGTTCATAACATTAGGACCCGAGAACTCCCTGCTAGGTTTTGACCATTTCCATGTTTAAATATTTCATGTTACGATCTTCGTTTTGATATGTAGTTCGTTTGATTCCGATGTACGGTTTAGGAGAAATGACCATTTTAGTAACGGCGTTTCGCGACCGAACCATTACCCCTCGCCTTACTTTGAAACTTTGGTTAAGGACCTTAAAGGACTAATTGGGGTATGAAACAATTATGTTAAGTGGATTAGGCAGTTGGTAAGGTACTCGCGAAAGAATCGCCTTAAAACCCTTAATGGTTAATTTATTAAAAATGGTGGAGCCGAGAGTACTCAAGCGACTTAAGTGAATCGTTAAGCGAGAAAGCGAACGTTAGGACTCTAAATGGTTAAAGTCTAGTTTCTTAAGCGACCGGGGTTTAATTCCGACTTATGTTGTTGTTCATAGGTTATCGGACCCACTCTAAGCTTAAGTCTATCCAGGAGCACTCAGGCAAGTTTTCTATCCGTTATACTGTTGTTGTGATGTATACATTTGTACATGCATTATCTTGTGATAGATGCATAATGGTTATTTAGCAAATTCTTGCGATATATTGTAGCATGTGATATGGTATATATCCATGCCTGTTTCGTATTCTTGATACATATATCTGTTGATTGAGTTGATAATACATATATTAGAGATAAGCGGTATTTGCATATACCCTTAGTATAGGGGACCCAAAGGTGAATATTTTTCTAAAACCGCGAGTCGATGCTCCCGAGTATATTATATATATTTATGTATATATATATAGATATAGTTTTTAAAACTATGAATTGAATAAGGTTTATTCGATAACTTTATTAATGAATATTATTTTGAATATTCATTCGAGGACTTATGATTCTGATTAACTACTAATTATTATTCTTTATTTTATTAAGGAATAATGCGTCGATAATCAAACTCACTTTTGATTATTCAAATAAAGATAGTACTTTCATATAAGTATATCTTTGGTTATTTAATATTAATTGCAAGTATAAGTTTTAAAACTTCTACTTCAATTATTTTTATAATGATTATTCTTTATGAGGATATTATTTAAATAATAATATTCAGATATATCCTAATATGTAAGGAATGATTTATTTTAGTAAATCAGCATCACTCCAAACATTCCTAAAAATGTTTTGCGAGTCTTCAAAATGATTTTAAAAGTTAGAGCGGATCCCAAAACTCATTTTATATTTAAGATCTTCCTTTCAAAGGGGATTTAAATATTCGCTCAAAACCTGAGGGATCCGGCTCTGTGGTGTGTTTTATATTCGCAATGAGGTTGCTATTTTGATAAAAGAGTTTTTGGATTACTTACCCAATACTCGGGAAGTAAAATTCTTGGAACAAGTTAATCCATTAACAGGCATCGCCTGGGAAATATCGGTGAGTTTTCCTTTCCAACTAGATACGACTTCTTGGTGGAGCCGTATCAACAAGTTTCTACTTGGGGAAAGGGGGGACGAGCTTTACGTTTTAGAGTCATGGATTTCATCTGAACTAGGAGTGGCGTAAGTGGTCGAGTGGCGCCGGCCCAGCCTTATTATATTGGCCCAAAATGGCCTGGAAGTTCCGCTAAGACGGTCCATTCCTTAGGAGTCCAGTGTTCGGTTGACAAGTAAATCCGACAGGTTCTCCTCTACATGTAGAAAATGGTGGGGTTGCACTACTACGACTGATCATCGTAAGTGGTCTTCCTGGCGCGGCAAACTCCCGTAATGAGTTCATCATCCAATTGGATATTTCTGCAACACTACCCAGAGCACTTCGATAGAAAGGCTACGGTTGGGCGATTGTTGAGTGTTGGAAGGGTCAAGTTTTCAAAATGATGTTTGCATCAAATGAAGTATCTCATAACTTCATTATTTATAATGATATTTTAAAGATTTAATCTATTCAAATCTTGTCTTGTAGTCTCATCTATGTGATGAACTGTTGAAAGCTCATTATAACTTGAACGGTGGTAGTTCAAGCAGTATTTGGAAAAGATATAAGTATATTGGAGTATCTTGTAACTTCATCTTTTAAACTTATATCTAGTAAATGATTATCTTATGCATAACAAAGATTTTCAGAAAAACGTTGAGACAAGGTTAGATATATGAGATCACCTTGCAACGATATTTTTATTAAGTTATAAACTGGAACTCTGTGTATATTATACATGTCAGAGGATTTCAAAGATTGTAAAAAGTATATATATATATATGTATATATATACTGAATATTTTGCGACTTGGTCGCGTTAAGATATCAGCTTGGTTCATTTCTTTTGACCAAGACTTTCATGAGTACTATGAGTATGCTCATATATTGTTAATCAGTATACATATTATTTTGGTGGGCTTGTTGCTCACCCTTGCTTTCTTCTTTCATCACACAACATCAGATAGACAAGATGAACAGGACCAAGCTCCCAATTCGCGAGCGGATAGAAAACGTTCCGCAGTTTCCTATAGGCGTTGATGTTGCTGTAGCTGAGGTAGGAGCTACCAATAGGCTAGGCTTTCAACTTTTGATGTACCAGATTTATGTATAATTATGAATTGTAATAATGGCAAAGAAATGTAAACTTATTCAGAAACCCTTTTAAGGTGTATTGACATATAATTGTGAAATAAAACGACTTGTGATTATTTTTGGATAATCATCTCTGAGACTATAACTTGTGGTGTGTGTGTTTATTGTGGGGTCACAGTACAGAGTAGTTGATTATTTATTAAGATTGGGTGTTATTAAGGGAAATGGAACTCGTGACAACCCGGATCCCCGACCCCGGATTTGGGGGTGTTACAGAAATGGTATCAGAGCTAAGCGTTATAAACCTCAGAGATGATGTGACGTTAAGATAATAAGTTCACTAAGATGATAAGAACTCTTGCCAAGTTCATAGTCGGGCTACCTAACGTAGTACTAACAGTTAAAACCCTTATGGGAACCCTTATAAATATCGTGATAGAAGCGTAGTTCGTTATCGTATATGGTAGCGGGACTCCGAACCCTGAGGTTGAGGAGCAACAACGCGATGATGTTTTATTACTCATTGGAGATCAGATTATGGATCCGATAGAGCGTCCTAACGCGGGATCGGATGATGTTCATATTGAGGATGTAGCGGTTGAGGATGTTGTCCTAGAAGGGATTGTTGCTAAGGAGGATCCCGTGGGGGATCCTGAAAAGAATGAATAAAGGACCACTGATGAATTAATGACCATGGTTAGGTCGACTACCAGAGGTAGGATTGGTCGGTCACTACCGGAGGTTCGTTCAAGTTTGTAAAGATAGTAGCCCCCTTTAACGCAGCTTACTCGTAAGACTGAGAAGTTCGAATGGACAGAGAAATGTGAGAACAGCTTTCAAGAACTGAAGCAAAGGTTGGTGACGGCACCTATGTTGGCATTGCCGGATGGAAAAGGAGATTTTGTGATGTTTAGTGACGCTTCGCATAAGGAATTAGGGTGCTTCTTATACAGCACAACAAGGTAATCGCGTACGCATCAAGACAATTAAGGGAATTTAAAATTCGATATCCCCACCCATGAGCTTGGGCTCATGGCAATAGTTTTGCCCTAAAGATTTGAGGCACTACTTGTATGGAGAGAAGTGCGAGATTCACAAACCATAGGACCTCTATACATTTTTACGTAGAAAGAGCTCAACATACGCCAGAGGAGGCGGTTAGAGCTAATCAAGAATTATGATTGGGAGATTCTTTATCATTCGGGGAAAGCCAATATGGTGGCTGATGCCCACTGATTGATTATTTGATTGCTCAGAGGATGCACAGTAAAAAGGAGAGACTCAAGATGATAATGTCTTTTGGAGAGTTTATAAGAGATTTTGAGAAAATGGAAATAGAAGTGAAGGTAACCGGAGCCGGTACCGAAAAGCTGTTTGAGATTGCAATACAGTTCAATTTATTGGAAAAGAACATATTGTGCCAGAAAAAGTGATGAATGAAGGCAGAGAGCCAACAAATAGATAAGAGATTAATACCGAGATATATGATAAGGGAATAATGAGGTATTCCTACAGAATTTGGGTTCCAAATGTTCAAGAGCTTAAAGATGAGATCTTAGATGAAAAGCTAGTTTGAGGAATAAGATTTAGAGCAAACCCTGAACGTGATAGTCAGGGAGGTCACCATCAAGATCGAAGGAACCCATAACATGATGAAATGGAAAATGAGGATTTTAAATATGTAGGAGGACCCCGATTATGGGGAGGAGGAGGGAATGTTCAGACTAAGGAAACAAAAGTCGAGTAAGGAAAGGAGACCCGAGACGGTAATCTTATAAGAAAATTTATGGACCTTTCTAGACAGAACTTAGACTATTATCCCCAACCACCACCCTGAGGAAACAATGCGGTGAGAAATTCTTTCAGGACCTTTAAGTCGCTAAGCCCTTAGAGTTCCAAGGAACAAGCTGAACCAGTCGAGCCAAGAGCCTGGCTAAAGGAAATATAGGAATCATTTGAGATTCTAAATGATGGACGAATCACAAAAGACTATTTTTGTCACTTACCCTCCTAAGAGAAGGGCCACCACTGGTGAAAGACCAAGAAAGGCACGGAGCCAGAGGTTAGAATAAACTGATTAAAGTTCAGTCAATTGTTTCGGGAAAGTAATTCCCAAGGTTATGGATATAGTGTAATAGCTTTAGAGTCAGAACAAAGGCGGACGAGTATGATGAAATATGAAGCTAAGTTGTAAAAGTTGTCAAGATTCGTTCTGATGACAAGAATCCCAGAACGATGTGATGCTTGAAGTCAATGATTAGTGGGTTCATGAAATAATGATAAGAGAAAGGAAAATAAAAAGAAACTGAAGTGGAAAGGAATATAAAGGCAATAGAGTTTGAGGAATGATAAGGGAGTTGGGTATGAGGAAACCCTAAAGACTCGTAGCAATAGAAATAGAAAAGTATTTAATCGTCAGGATGAGGGTGATTCACCATGAGTTAAAGTTGATGATTGAAGGAATAAGAGATACATATATTTTATCCCCTGTAAGTTGGGAGGATTCGAGGAAACCTTGAAATAGTTCGAAGGATAAATAATGAGACGCGGATAGACTGAGGAGACAAGGAAGTAAGAAATTAGGAAAATTGGATGAAGGAAGTGACCTTCAAGAATGTGAAGTGTAAGACCGGTGGCTCGATACCCAGAAAGGGAGACGCCAGGTATGAAAGATATCCCAACATTGAGGTGACTATTGAGATAAACAACAAACACGACCAATATCTTCCAGAACATCCTTGTTATCGTTACCAAATTAAGCAAGAAAAGCGGATAACCGTTGTTATCTTTTGGAGGCCATATTGATTGACCTCATTTTGAATACAGATGTTATTGTGAAATTAGGCATATACTATCGAGGTGGGAATGATTGAATAAGACACCCTTATCAGGGATATATGACTTGATTTATCCATGGAAGGATGCATGTACCTTTTTAAAGGTGGAATTAAGGATAGAACATCGGTAACTTAAAACGAATCCTAGAGGAATGCATAAAGGTTGGCATTTCACCCTTAATAGGGATAGTATGAGTTTTGACAGTATGAATTGGAAAGGATTAAGGTAATAACAACCTTTAAGAATCAGTGGAGAAATTTTTTTTAGAAGTATATAGACAATGATTCTGGTATAAATAAATGGTATTTTGATATGCCCTGTATCTAGGGAATACAGGAGGAACGATTCAAGGATAACCTTAGAGGTTTTACAAGGAGAAAGGTAATATTCAAAATTCTCAAGAATAGAAATGTTGATAAAGGGAATATGACGTAATTATAATGATGCCAAGTGGGGCACGTGTTAAACCACGAGAAAGTATGGATCGAACCAGTAAAGGTCGAAATTGTTCAGGGAAATTAGAGCCTAAGATAAAAGTGGTTCTAAGTATGATTGAGAGTCAGTCGTGACAGTGATTAACCTCTAAAGACTGAGGCAATAACTTATGGAAAAATGGTGATATTTTTTTTTACTCATCTGATTTTAAGGAAAACATCTTCACATAATATGTGATTGAAATGAGGTAGAAAATTTATTTGGAGGTGGTTAAAATGACATTGACTGTAAGGAAATTTTACTATCAGGAAAGGCCAAAGAGGTGGCCGACACTTTAAAGGTTAGAGGATAATTATAGGCGCTTGTGCCAAAGGAATACAGTGATGATGGTTAAAGCTATGAAGGTTGTATTATGGTTTAGTAGATTGACATTCCTTCTGATGATTGTGCAATACCCAACCGTAATAGTAGTTGGTAAAGGTTTAATTCGTGTAATCGCCATGAGCAGGCTATCTATCTTAGAAGGTCCTATCTTGAGAATAATCCAGGACCATGTTTCAAAAAGGACTAAACGAACCTTTGAGTTAAGTCTTCTATTGAAGGCATATGATTAAGAATGGTATTAACCTGCTATCGTTGCTTTGATTGAAACTCTTCTGCAATTTTATCTGCTTCATGTCATGAATGTAAATCAAGATCTGGAGTGTTCTTCATGAATCATGAATGGTGATTATGTTAACTCCTTAGAAGAATTTGATACGACAGGTATGGACTCCGTATGCTTAGATATTAAGATTTCATGGAATGTGAATGACGACAGTAGGTCAGTAGTGGACCATAGTAATGCAGCAATGATTCTGCAAGTAATGAGCTGATTACAACCATGAGAGTTGTATTGGAATGGATGTTGAGATTAAGTACCACTAATCGGGTCATGGTGATGTATAAGTTATCATTGAATAGACTAATTAAGTAGATTATTTACCTATTGAATATTATTCCTTCTTATCAATAGAGAGTCGTATTACTATACGAGGAAGGTTGCGATGCAAGCATAGAATTCTAGTAACGATGATGTCTGGAATGAGACCCCAGATTCAATTTTCGATGATGAGGGAGTTTCAAAGGTGATTGAGTATAAGCTCGAGGAAGAGCATGGGTCCATAGAAGGATGGACGGAATAGCAAAATATTTAGGCATGTGAAATACGATGCTATAATATTTGATGTTGATATAAATACATATATGTTTTGTTCTCCTATGGCAAACCTCTATAGTTCAGAGGTAGATTCCAAGCCAGATATTTTGTGGCAGTATATTTTATATGTATACAATTCTCTTCAGTTCATTTTTTTCTCTCCTTTTCATTTCATATAAGCTGAGAAGAACAACCCTTCCAGAAGGGGAGGTATTTCCGAATGACTATCTATCTGTGTGATAGAAGCCTAGTAGGATACCATCTATTGTTTAATTGCTTGTCAAGTACTAAAGGCTGGCCACCTTCTGTACTAACTATGCGATATAACAAGTGTTCATGATCATAGTGATCTCTCAATAAATTCTTTTACTTCTATATGAAGGATTAAGCTTTCGAAGATAGAAGTAGCTGAAAAAGGAGTAGTAAAGTTGTGGTGGTATTCGGAATGGAAACACACTCATGATACTAAGGTTGATGAGGTTATTAAAAGGTTATAGAACGCTAACGAGCAAAAGTATAACCAGTATAATATTAGGAACGGAAGGTAGTAGCGATTACGAACTTGAAAAGAATGGGTATTGAGAAGCAAAAGCTCTAATGCTAAAAGCTATAATGAGAGTCTGTGCAATAGACTTGAAAGAAATTGGAATGATCACTTAACACGGATTGAGTTTTCTTACGACAATAGATCATATGTCATTATCGAGTTGTCGCCTTATGAGATCCTTGAGGGAAGACAATGTCGATCTCCCTTATGTTAGGATGAAGTTGTAGAGCGCAAGATGCTCGGACCCGCAGTAGTCCAAAAGACCAAGGATATAATAGATCTAATCAGAGGAAGGCTGGTAGTAACCCAAGATGGACATAAGAAGTATGTTGATTTGACACGAAAGGACAAAGAATAGGAAGTAGGGGACCTAGTGTTGTTAAAGATATCCCCTTGGAAACCCTTGGAAAGGATTGATGAGATTCGGAAAGAAAAGAAAGCTAAGTCCACAATTTGTCGGACCCTTGGATATATTAAGAAGTATTGGGAAGTTAGCATATGAGCTAGCCTTACCCCAGAACATGTAGCAAGTCATAACGTGTTTCACGTATCAATGTTAAGGAAGTGTAATTCGGATGCCAGATAAATAGGGGCATATGAGCGCATAGACATGCAACCCGACGTAACCTATATAGAGCAACGAGGAAGGGTTATAGATCGAAAAGGGACAAGTGCTTAGGAGAAGGGTTATCAAACTAGTCAGAGTTTGATGGTAGAACCACAATGTGGGAAAATTTACTCGAGAGTTAGAAAGTGCAATGTTAAGAGAGTATCCCTATTCATTTTCTATCTGATTCCGGGACGGAATCCTTTTAAGGAGGGGAGACTGTAATAAGCCCAATTTTTGGAAAATTTTTGAAACCCTTATGAATAGTGTTTTTGCTGAATGAGAAAACTTTTCATGCCACACTAGGTAAGGGTTCTTTTATGGATATTCTGAGATTTTATTGGCACTCTATATAACATATAAATGTATGTAAAGATCGTCAGAATCTAATTCCGAACACTTTGATTTTTCCCGGAAATCCACTAGATACGGAAAGAATTGAGTATAAGGTAACAGGATAAAAAGGATTTAAATTAAAGGATTATAAGAGAGGATCATAAAAGGAATATAATGTATTGAGAAAGGTTAAGGAAACCCAAGTAATAAGATCCCGGGTATGATCCCTCAAACGATAAACGAAAATGAAAGTTAAGCGAACCGTATAACAGATCAGCGGTCATTAGGCAAATAATTAGGAAGTTAATCAAGGAGGTTAGGGATGATGAGGTCATCCAACCAATAAGAAGAGGGCAAGTAAGGGATGATGACATCATAAGCATGACATAAACATGACATAAGGGGAAGGAGATGTGGTTGATTTAAAACCACACAAAGTCAAGGTTAGAAAGGTAATTACCCAAAAAAAACAAAAACAACCAAGCTAGCCAAAAAAATCAAAGCAAACACAAAATTATTTCATTCCTTCAACATTGCTCTCGGCTTTTTCTTCTTTTCAAAGGAAGAAAAATCAAAAATCAAGTTCCAAGCATTGTTAAATCACAAGGTAATTATCTAAGGTTCCTTGTACATAGATATGGATATCCTATAAGTTTAAGCTTCTAATTCCTTCATAATCTCTTCCAATAAATCAAGGAAGAAGATGGTGAATAGTACCCTTCAAGAAATAACTTTGGTTTTCTTGATTTTTTTATGAAAGTTCAAGGTAGCTTAAGCATAGATCAAGGCTTCCATGGGCATTCCAAGGATCTTTCATTGATTAAAAGCTTCAAGGAAGGTATAACATCTCCAAACCCTAGCTTTACTTTGTATATTAGGATGATTTTGATAGTTATGGTAAAGAGTAGCTTGATGCTTGTTGGTTTAGAGTTTGGGTTGGAATGGTAGTGAATTGAAGGTTGAAATCTTATGGTTTGGTTAAAGGACTTAAGTATAGTTTAAATTCAAGTTTAAGAATAAGTATAAATTGTTAATATTGAGTTGATTGGGGCTGTTATGATGTAGTGAGGATGGATTTTTTTTGTATGAATGGATTGGGATTGATTGGTGGTTGAATTGGGATGGTATAAAATTGGGAAATCGCGTAAACATAGCCGTCGTAATGTCCGATTTACTTTAGACTGCTTTTTTTCATAACATTAGGACCCGAGACTCCCTGCTAAGTTTTGACCATTGCTATGTTTAGATATTTCATGTTACGAGCTTCGTTTTGATATGTAGTTCGTTTGATTCCGATGTACGGTTTAGGAGAAACGACCGTTTTAAGTAACGGCGTTTCGCGACCGAACCATTACCCCTCGCCTTACTTTGAAACCTTGGTTAAGGACCTTAAATGACTAATTGGGGTATGAAACAATTATGTTAAGTGGATTAGGCAGTTGGTAAGGTATTCGCGAAAGAATCGCCTTAAAACCCTTAATGGTTAATTTATTAAAAATGGTGGAGCCGAGAGTACTCGAGCGACTTAAGTGAATCGTTAAGCGTGAAAGCGAACATTAGGATTCTAAATGGTTAAAGTCTAGTTTCTTAAGCGACCGGGGTTTAATTCCGACTTATGTTGTTGTTCATAGGTTATCGGACCCACTCTAAGCTTAAGTCTATCCGGGAGCACTCAGGCAAGTTTTCTATCCGTTATACTGTTGTTGTGATGTATACATTTGTACATGCATTATCTTGTGATAGATGCATAATGGTTATTTAGCAAATTCTTGCGATATATTGTAGCATGTGATATGGTATATATGCATGCCTGTTTCGTATTCTTGATACATATATCTGTTGATTCAGTTGATAATACCTATATTAGAGATAAGCGGTATTTGCATATACCCTTAGTATAGGGGACCCAAAGGTGAATATTTTTCTAAAACCGGGAGTCGATGCTCCCGAGTATATTATATATATTTATGTATATATATAGATATAGTTTTCAAAACTATGAATCGAATAAGGTTTATTCGATAACTTTATTAATGAATATTATTTTGAATATTCATTCGAGGACTTATGACTCCGATTAACTACTAATTACTATTCTTTATTTTATTAAGGAATAATGCGTCGATAATCAAACTCACTTTTGATTATTCAATTAAAGATAGTACTTTCGTATAACTATATCTTTGGTTATTTAATATTCATTGCAAGTATAAGTTTTAAAACTTCTACTTCAATTAGTTTTATAAAGATTATTCTTTATGAGGATATTATTTAAATAATAATATTCAGATATTTCCTAATATATCGGGACTGATTTATTTTAGTAAATCAGCATCACTCCAAACATTCCTAAAAATGTTTTGCGAGTCTTCAAAATGATTTTAAAAGTTAGAGCGGATCCCAAAACTCATTTTATATTTAAGATCTTCCTTTCAAAGGGGATTTAAATATTCGCTCAAAACCTGAGGGATCCGGCTCTGTGGTGTGTTTTATATTCGCAACGAGGATGCTATTTTGATAAAAGAGTTTTTGGATTACTTACCCAATACTCGGGAAGTAAAATTCTTGGAACAAGTTAATCCATTAACAGGCATCGCCTGGGAAATATCGGTGAGTTTTCCTTTCCAACTAGATACGACTTCTTGGTGGAGCCGTATCAACAAGTTTCTACTTGGGGAAAGGGGGACGAGCTTTACGTTTCAGAGTCATGGATTTCATCTGAACTAGGAGTGGCGTAAGTGGTCGAGTGGCGCCGGCCCAACCTTATTATATTGTCCCAAAATGGTCTGGAAGTTCCGCTAAGACGGTCCATTCCTTAGGAGTCCAGTGTTCGGTTGACAAGTAAATCCGACAGGTTCTCCTCTACATGTAGAAAATGGTGGGGTTGCACTACTACGACTGATCATTGTAAGTAGTCTTCCTGGTGCGGCAAACTCCCGTAATGAGTTCATCTTCCAATTGGATATTTCTGCAACACTACCCAGAGCACTTCGATAGAAAGGCTACGGTTGGGCGATTGTTGAGTGTTGGCAGGGTCAAGTTTTCAAAATGATGTTTGCATCAAATGAAGTATCTCATAACTTCATTATTTATAATGATATTTTAAAGATTTAATTTATTCAAATCTTGTCTTGTAGTCTCATCTATGTGATGAACTGTTGAAAGCTCATTATAACTTGAACGGTGGTAGTTCAAGCAGTATTTGGAAAAGATATAAGTTTATTGGAGTATCTTGTAACTTCATCTTTTAAACTTATATCTAGTAAATGATTATCTTATGCATATCAAAGATTTTCAGAAAAATGTTGAGACAAGGTTAGATATATGAGATCACCTTGCAACGATATTTTTATACAGTTATAAACTGGAACTCTGTGTATATTATACATGTCAGAGGATTTCAAAGATTGTGAAAAGTATATATATATATGTATATATATATACTGAATATTTTGCGACTTGGTCGCGTTAAGATATCAGCTTGGTTCATTTCTTTTGACCAAGACTTTCATGAGTACTATGAGTATGCTCATATATTGTTAATCAGTATACATATTATTTTGGTGGGCTTGTTGCTCACCCTTTCTTTCTTCTTTCATCACACAACATCAGATAGACAAGATGAACAGGACCAAGCTCCCAATTCGCGAGCGGATAGGAAACGTTCCGCAGTTTCCTATAGGCGTTGATGTCGTTGTAGCTTAGGTAGGAGCTACCAATAGGCTAGGCTTTCAACTTTTGATGTACCATATTTATGTATATTTATGAATTGTAATAATGGCAAAGAAATGTAAATTTATTCAGAAACCCTTTTAAGGTGTATTGACATATAATTGTGGAATAAAACGACTTGTGATTATTTTTGGATAATCATCTCTGAGACTATAACTTGTGGTGTGTGTGTTTATTGTGGGGTCACAGTACAGAGTAGTTGATTATTTATTAAGATTGGGTGTTATTAAGGGAAATGGAACTCGTGACAACCCGGATCCCCGACCCCAGATTTGGGGGTGTTACAATAATAGTATATTTATAGGCAAAATTTTCAGCTGAAATTTTTCCATTTATTATTCTCATTAATAATTAAAACACCTTTCAATTATTAATCCTTTTTCTAAATACTTTAGAAATAATTCTCTCTCTTGATTTAATTTCCAAAAAAATAAATCCTTAATTAATAATATTAAGAACTTTTCTTAATTAATTTATAATCAATTAAATCTCATTTAATCAATTATTAAATTTGCCAATTAATTATTTATTTCACAAATAAATAATTATTAGCCACTATTAATTAATTCCTCCACCATTAAATCATTCTCTTTTTATGGTGTGACCCTGTAGGTTTAATATTAAGCCGGTAGTAGAAATAAATAATAATAAAATTATTTTATCATTATTTATATAAATTCTCTAATTTATTAAATATGATTAATTAATTAATCACATTTATTCTACATCGTGAGGGATACTTCTCAGCATATCGCTACTATCCGGATAATACGAATTCACTGCTTAGAATACCAAGAACACACTAACACACACCACAACCCGTTATAGTCTACATCGTGAGGGATACCTCATGCTGTGACCCCACACTAACACACACCACAACCCGTTATAGTCTCAGAGATGAAATTGAAATAAGTACAAGTCTTTGAATCCACAATTTAAAATTATTACAACCCAAAATGATTACTTGATAATTTACAGTTAATTGCCATTATCTGCCACAAGTTATAATTATACATAATTTGATTCTCAAAAGTAGATGGTCTGAACTACAATGGATCTACCTCTGCAGCTATAGCAGCCACAACATCATCGGGAAGACGCGGGGCGCTTCCCACGCGCTTGCGCTGGGTCTGCTGGAGTCTGGCCATCTCTCCTAACTGTTGTTGTGTGATGAAGAAATAAAACAAGAGTGAGCCTTACAGCTCGCAAGATAATACATAGTGATAACAATAATATAAGTATCTAAATGGATACTCACTAGAATCTTTATCGTGTGTAAGATAATTACTTACTAGATATAATGTAAAAACAAGGAATGAAGTTACCAATACTTCACCACACTTATATCATTTATAAAGCTACTTGAACTACCACCGTTCAAAGTATTATAAGTTTTAAGAAAAACATCCCATAGATGAGACCACAAGTTGAGACTTGAATAGATTCAATCTTTGAAATATTATTGAATAAAAAAAAGTTATGAGATACTTTATTTAGTCCCGATATATATATATCCACATATATATATCTCTAAAACATTTCCTGGAACCTCTGTTATGTAAAGTATGAACAGAGTTGCAATATCCAATAAATTTGGAAGGAAAAGAAAACCTTTGGCATAAACCAGATATCTTGCTGATCAGGCAAAGATACCCATAAGTAACCTTTTCTACTAGTAGATGGACGAATTCCCCACTGGTCATCACCCTGGTCATAATTAGGACCTTATGCTGGACTGCCACTCAGCCACTTATGCATTTGATGGACTCCCACTGAGCCAGTTACACTATCATGGACGCCCACTGAGCCCATGTTGCTTATGCCGACTCAATAGATGGACTTACTTCCCGAACGTTGGGTAAGTAATCAATTCATTTACCAAAACTACAACCTTGTTGCGAATATAAAATACACCACAGAGCCGGATCCCTCAGGTTTTAAGCGAGTATTTAAATCCCCTTAAAAAGGAAGATCTTAAATATAAAATTGAGTTTTGGGATCCGCTCTAACTTTTAAAAATCATTTTGAAGACTCGAAAACACTTTATAGAGTGTTTGGAGTAATGCTGATTTAATGAAGTAAATCAGTCCCAATATTTAGAAAATGACTGAATATTATTATTTAAATAATATTCCCATAAAGAATAATCTTTATAAAAATAATTGAAGTAGAAGTATTAAAACTTATACTTGAAACGAGTATTAAATAA
The DNA here is from genome assembly GCF_009905375.1 of Apium graveolens. Classification (NCBI taxonomy): domain Eukaryota; kingdom Viridiplantae; phylum Streptophyta; class Magnoliopsida; order Apiales; family Apiaceae; genus Apium; species Apium graveolens. The sequence continues at coordinate 74,627,265 of NC_133650.1, read as the reverse complement.
CCAAAGATATACTTATATGAAAGTACTATCTTTATTTGAATAATCGAAAATAAGTTTGATTATTAACACCTTATTCTTTAATAAAATAAAGAATATATCTCAGCAAATAATCGGAGTCATAGATCCTCAAATGAATATTCAAATAATATTCATTAAATAATATAAACTGAGTCATAAGCCCTCGAATGAATATTCAAATAATATTCAAATAATAAAATAAACTGAGTCATAAGCCCTCGAATGAATACTCAAATTAATATTCAATTAAGTAAAATAAAGGTATCGAATAAACCTTATTCGATCCATAGTTTTAAAAACTATATCCATATATATATATAAATATATATATATATATATATATATATAATATACTCGGGAACATCGACTCCCGGTTTTAGAAAATATTTTCACCTTTGGGTCCCTATACTAAGGGTATATGCAAGATACCGCTATCCTCTAGCATAGGTATTATCAACTGAACCAACAGATATATATTTCAAGAATATGAAACAGGCATGCATATATATACCATATCACATGCTACAATATATCGCAAGATTTTGCTAATTAACCAACATGCATCTATCGCAAGATAATGCAAATACATATATTCATCACAACAACAGTATAACGGATAGAATACTTGCCTGAGCGACTTGGGGGTGAGAAAGGCTCGGGATGAGTCTGATAACCTATAAACAACAAGTAAGTTGGAATTAAACCAAAATCACTTGTAAACCTATACTTTAACTAACTTAGACTCTAACGCTTGTTTTGCGCTCACCGATTCGCTTAAGTCACTCGGGTACCCTCGGCTCCACCATTTTTAATAATTTAACCTTTACGAGTTTTAAAGCGATTCCTTCGCGAATGTCTTACCTACTGCCTAACACACTTACCATAAATGTTTCATACATTAATTAACCCTTTTTGGTCTTTAACCTATGTTTCAAAGTAAGGCGAGGGAAAAAGTTTCGTTCGCGAAACGCCGTTACTTGAAACGGTCGTTTCTCCTAAACCGTGCATCGGAATCGAACGAACTACATATCAAAACGAAGCTCGTAACATGAGCTATCTAATCATGGCAGTGGTCATAATCTAGCAGGGGGTTCTCGGGTCCTAATGCTATGCACAAAAACAGTCCAAAGAAAATCGGACGTCACGACGGCTATGTTTACGCGATTTCCAAATTTTAAACCACACAAAACCAACCACAAACCAACCTCAAATCCAACATACAACCAACATCCATCCTTATCACATCATAACAACCCCAACCAATTCAATTTAATCATTCATACTCATGCTTAAACTTAACTTTAATCATACTTAAGTTCCTTTAAATCAAAACCACAATAATTACCATTCCATTTCACTACCATTCCAAATCCCAAACTCTAAATCATAACAACAAGCTACAATATCAACCCACTAATCAAAATCATCTTATAATATATAGGAATCTAGGGTTTGGAGATGGTATACCTTCCTTGAAGTGGTGGGTGGAGCTAGGAAGCCTTAAGAAGCTTGGAGAAGTCTTAAGAATGCTTGGATCTTCAAGAAAACCAAGAAAAGTTCAAGTTAAAAAACTTGAAAACACTATTCATTGTCTTCTTCTTTGATTAAATGAAGAAGATTAAGAAAGAATTAATGGCTTAAACTCATGATATAGTCCTAACTAAGCATGAAGATGACTAGGGAATTATCTTACCAATTTAGGAAGCTTGGATCTTTGATTTTGAAATTCTTGCCTTTGAAAATGCTAAAAAGCCGAGAGCTCTCAAGAACAAGCCTTGGTTGCTTTTGATTTTTTGATGGAAATGATTTTTACTTGGCTTGGTTGACTTGTTTTGTATTTGATTTAGTCAATTACTTTCTTGCCCTTGAAATTGTGTGGTTACAAAGCTACCATACCTCCTTCCTTCCCATGTCATGCTTATGTCATCCTCATGATGTCATCCTCCCTTCCTTGTCCTCTTTCTATTGGTTGGATGACATCATTCCCACTAATCCCTTTGATTAACTTCCTAATCGTTTGCCTAATGACCGTTGATCTGTTATACGGTTTGCTTAACTTTCGTTCTCGTTTATCGTTTGAAGGATCACACCCGGGATCTTATTACTTAGGTTCCCTTAACCTTTCTCAATACATTATATTCCTTTTTATGATCCTCTATTATAATCCTTTAATTTAAATCCTTTTTATCCTGTTACCTTATACTCAATTCTCTCCGTATCTTGTGGATTTCCGGGAAAAACCAAAGTGTTCGGAATTGGATTCTGACGATCTTTACATACACTTATATACTTCATAGAGTACTAATAATATCCCAGAATATCCATAACAGAACCCCTACATAGTGTGGCGTGAAAAGTTTTCTCATTCAGCTAAAACACTATTCACAAGGGTTACAAAAAAGTTGAAAATTTTGGGGTTATTACAGTCTCCCCTCCTTAAAAGGATTCCGTCCCGGAATCAAACAGAAAATAAATGGTGGTACTTTTCTAGCATTGTGCTCTCTAGTTCCCAAGTTGATTCTTCCACATTATGATTCTGCCATAGTACTCTGACTAGCTTGATCACTTTGTTCCGAAGCACCTGCTCCTTCTTATCCATAATCCTTACTGGCTTCTCCACGTAAGTTAGATCTGGCTGCATATCCACCTGCTCGTACTCCACTATGTGCCTGGCATCCCGATGATACCTCCTTAGCATTGACACATGGAACACATTATGAACTTGTTGCAAATTAGGGGGTAGGGCTAGCTCGTAAGCTAACTTTCCAATCCGTCTTAATATCTCAAAAGGTCCAATGTATCTTGGGCTTAGTTTTCCTTTCTTTCCGAACCTCATTAATCCCTTCCAAGGGGATACTTTCAACAGTACTAAGTCCCCTACTTCATATTCCTTGTCCTTTCGGGCTAGGTCTGCATATTTCTTTTGTCTGTCTTGGGCTGCTACAAGTCGCCCTCTGATAAGATCCACTATATCTTTGGTCCTTTGGACCACTTCGGGTCCGAGCATCTTCCGCTCTCCTACTTCATCCCAGTATAAGGGAGATCGACACCTTCTTCCGTACAGGGCCTCATAAGGCGGCATTCCGATGCTAGCATGAAAGCTATTGTTATAAGAAAACTCGATCAACGGCAAGTGATCATCCCAACTTCCTTTAAGGTCTATTGCACAGACTCTCAACATATCCTCTAGTGTCTGGATGGTCCTTTCACTCTGTCCATCCGTCTGGGGATGGTACGCGGTACTCATATTTAACTTGGTCCCCGCACATTCCTGAAAGCTCCTCCAAAATCTGGAGTTGAACCTAGGGTCTCGGTCTGAGACAATGGACGCTGGGACTTCATGTCGCGTCACTATTTCCTTGAGGTAAATGTCCACCAGTCTATCGACTGTGTATCTCTCATTGATAGGAATGAAATGAGCTGACTTTGTCAGTCGGTCTATAATTACCCAAATGGCGTCGTGATTGGCTTTCGTCCTTGGCAAGCCTACAACAAAATCCATCGCTATCTGTTCCCATTTCCATTCGGGAATCTCCAGGGGTCGCAAAAGTCCACTGGGTCTCTGGTGCTCTGCCTTTACTCTTTGGCAAGTCAAACACTTGTTCACCCATTCTGCTATGTCCCTCTTCATGTTGGGCCACCAGTAATATTCTTTCAAATCCCTATACATCTTGGTACTTCCTGGGTGAATGGAATACCTTGAACTATGGCTTTCATCCAAAATCTCATCTTTAAGTTCTTGAACATTCGGAACCCAAATTCGGTAGGAGTACCTCATTATCCCCTTATCATCTTTTTCAGTATGGATCTCCTCTCCAGTCATTGACTCTCTGCCTTCATTCATTATTTTCTCCTGGCACAATCTGATCTTTTCCAATAACTCTGGCTGCATTGAGATCTCAAAAAGCTTTTCAGTTCCGGTTCCGGTTACCTTTACTTCTATTTCCATTCTCTCAAAATCCCTTATCAACTCTTCCGAAGTCGTTATCATTCTGAGTCTTTCCTTTCTACTAAGGGCATCAGCCACCACATTGGCTTTCCCTGGATGATAGAGAATCTCACAATCATAGTCCTTGATTAGTTCTAACCATCTCCTCTGGCGCATGTTGAGCTCTTTCTGCGTAAATATGTACTTGAGGCTCTTATGGTCTGTGAAAATCTCGCACTTCTCTCCATACAAGTAGTGCCTCCAAATTTTTAAAGCAAATACTATTGCCGCGAGCTCAAGGTCATGAGTAGGATATCTAACCTCGTATTCCTTCAATTGTCTCGACGCATACGCAATAACTCTACCGTGCTGCATAAGCACACATCCTAATCCTTTGTGCGACGCGTCACTATATATCACAAAATCTCCTTTTCCGTCCGGCAATGCCAATACCGGAGCCGTTATCAACCTTTTCTTTAATTCCTGAAAACTGTTCTCGCATTTCTTCGTCCATTCAAACTTCTCTGTCTTACGAGTAAGTCGTGTCAAAGGGGCTGCGATCTTCGCAAAGTCCTGTACAAATCTACGATAGTAGCCGGCCAACCCTATGAAACTCCTTACCTCTGTGGGTGTGGTTGGCCTTTCCCAATTTGAGACCGCCTCTATCTTGGAGGGGTCGACCAATACTCCTTCTTTATTGATCACATGTCCTAAAAACTGTACTTCATTCCGCCAGAATTCACACTTCGAGAATTTGGCATATAACTGCTCCTCTCTGAGTATTCCTAGAGCTATCCTCAAATGCTCTGCATGTTCTGCCTCAGTCCTTGAGTAGATCAAAATATCATCGATAAAAACTATCACACACTTGTCCAAGTACTTCTTAAATACTCTATTCATTAAATCCATGAAAGCCGCTGGGGCGTTGGTTAATCCAAAGGACATTACCAAGAACTCATAATGCCCATACCTGGTACGGAACGCTGTCTTGGAAATATCTTCGGGTTTAATCTTTAGTTGGTGATATCCAGTTCTCAGGTCAATCTTGGAAAAATAAACAGCATCCTTTAGCTGGTCGAACAGATCGTCTATTCTAGGCAATGGGTACCTGTTCTTTATGGTTAGCTTGTTCAACTCTCGATAGTCTATGCACAACCTCATGCTCCCATCTTTCTTCTTAACAAATAAAACTGGTGCTCCCCACGGAGACACACTGGGTCTTATCATACCCTTATCCAAGAGTTCCTGCAATTGGATAGCTAATTCCTTCATTTCTAACGGGGCTAACCGGTAAGGTGCTTTTGAAACTGGCGCCGTCCCTGGGGCCAACTCAATAGCAAATTCAATCACTCTATCGGGTGGTAATCCCGGAAGGTCTTGTGGGAATACATCTTCAAATTCGTTGACTACTGGAATATCTTGCAAGTTGGGCACCTCCTTCTGCGTGTCCACCACATAGGCTAGGTAAGCCTCACTTCCTTTTCGTAGCATCCTTTTGGCCTGGGCCATAGTCAAAAATTTCTGCGTCTGCCTCTTTCCTCTAAATATAACTTCTTTCTTCCCGGGGATATTTAACTTAACTTTCTTCCCTTTACAGTCTATCTGAGCATCGTTGCTAGATAGCCAGTCCATTCCCAAAATCACATCAAACTCCCCTAATTTAAAAGGAATCAGATCAACACTGAAAGATTGCTCCCCTATGCCTATCTCACAGGCGGGGTGAATCTGGTTAACAGGAATAATTTCATGATTGGCTATTTCTACTTGTAAGGGTTCTATCAAGGGTTCAGCCTTAAGTCTTAACTTACGCGCAAGGTCCTTTGATATAAAAGATTTAGTTGCTCCCGAATCAAATAAAACATTTGCACTGACTGAATTTAGAGAAAGGGTACCTGCTATCACATCTGAATCTTTCATAGCATCCTGGACTGTCATGTTGAAAGTCCTTGCAGTAGGTGGCTTATTAGAAGCAGCCCTGCTTGCTCCCGAAGCTGCTGGTTTGTTCATTGGGCATTCCTTCTTCCAATGACCCGGGCGTCCACACCGATGAAAATTGGTGGTTGGAACGACGGCAGGGATTGATGACGGGCACTTAGTTGAATAGTGGCCTTCCCGACCGTACTTAAAACAGGTTACTGGCCTTCCTTTACACTCCCCAGTGTGATTCCTTCCACATATGTTACAGGCTGGCAATGGGGGTCGAGACTGGTTGGAATAGGACATTCTTGACTTCTGGCCGCCCTGGCTCACACTCACACTCATTGGCCGCTTAAACCCAGTGTTCCTTCCTGGTAGGGACACTGCTCCTCGATTAAATCTAGTTGGGATGCTCCTTCCTGCGGAACCTCCACCCATGCTCATACTTTTCCTCTTTATTCCTTTCTCCTCTCTTTCCTTCTGCATCTGTTCACTTCCAACTTCTACAATTGTTGCCTTTTGCACCAGAGTGGCATAGTCCGTAAGCTCAAGGATTGCCACCCTATTCTGGATCCACGGTTTCAGTCCCTGCTGAAACCTCCTAGCTTTCTTTTCCTCGGTGCTCACAAACTCCGGCACAAACCTTGATAACTCAGTAAATTTCGCCTCGTACTCTGCTACAGACAAGTTATTCTGCTTTAGCTCCAAGAACTTGAGCTCCATCTGGCTTTCCATAAACCTCGGGAAATACTTCCCCAGAAACAACTGACTAAATCTCTCCCAGGTTATAATAGCATCTGTCTCCATATTTTTCTTGGCCTCCCACCAGTAGTTAGCTTCTCCTTTCAGAAGGTAGGTAGCAAATACAGTCTTCTGTGCCTCCTCGGTACTCAAAATCTCAAAAGATTTCTCCATTTCCTTTAACCATGCCCTTGCCTCAACTGGGTCGGCTGATCCGTGGAACTCAGGGGGCTTAAGGGACTTAAAAGCCCTGAAAGAGTTTGCCACAGCATTGTTACTTCCTTGAGGGGGTGGGTTGGGTTGACGTTCCAAATTCTGCCTTAGGAGTTGCATGAACTGGCTCACGGGATCCATGCCTGGGTTTGGTACTGGTTGCTCAACCTCGGTTTCTCCTTCTTCAGCCTCTATCTCAAATCCCTCAACATCATATGTTTCCTCTTCCTTTTCATACAGGGAGTCATCCTGTTCCACATAATCCTCATCTTCCTCTTCACTGTGTTCTTGGTTTCTATTGTCCTGATTATGGCTTCCCTGGTCCTCAGATCCAGGGTTCGCCCTAGTTCCAATCTTTCTTGGCGGCATGATTCTGATAATAATAAAAACAATTATTGGGAAAATTCAACGTTAGGTCACAATCATATACATCATTGTGCCTTGCACGGCTCTTATAATGGGGAGAACGTATATCGCAATCCTATTATTTTAAGAAAGTTCTAATACGAAGTGCAGTAATAATAATGATAAAACAGTGATCACGTCACTATGGAACTGAACCGAAAGGAAACAAATATATACATAATGCGAGAAATACATAGTTTGATCTGGTCAAAAGTACAACAGTGCTACAGTCATCTATCCCAAAAGTGATACACAAGAGTCTATCTGTCTAGTCAGAAAAAGGGATGCTATATACAAGTCAACTATCCCGGAAAATTGGCTCTTACTAAGGCCTCGGCTAACTAGACAACTAGACTATTCCATCATCAATCCCGAATCACACACCGGAGCGGGTCAGCTCCCAAACCCTTTCCATCGCACGACGGAAGATATAGTCGGCCTTCCGCCTGGAGATCCTACCATGCCTGTCCCCCTGGAGAGATCTGAGTCTCGCTCGGGACGTGAGCTCTATCCCCGTAAGCTCCCTCCTCAAGGATCGGGGTATAGAAGCCCTGGTCTCATAAGCTCGGGTACGCCTACCCGCCCTCTCTGCATCCAACTCCCTCCTGGCCTCATCTAGTCGGCCCTCGGCAACAGCCACTCGGGTCCTCAATACATCCTGAACATATCCATGAGCTAACGAAGACTGCCTGTGGGCAGGGTCAAGAGGTGGTGAATCCGGAGCCGCTGAGGGTGCCTCCTCGGTCTGCCTAGGCTCGGAAGTATGGGTCTCTGAGCTGTCATCATCAGGAATCCAAGATAGTGGTGGAGGGGTAGGGGCTCTGACCACCGGAAGTGTGGGTAAAGGGATACCAGCATACACTACCATAGATCCAACACGCTCCTCAGCTACTGGGACCTCATCCGGGTCCTCCTCATCTGGAATAGCAATAACCTCTGTCTCTGACTCCTCTGAGGGGTCATCCTCATCTGAAACAGCAATGACCTCCGTCTCAGGCTCCTCTGGGGGGTCCTCCTCATCCTCCTCCATCTCAGGCTCCTCCTGATCCTCAACATCTAGCAATGCCTCATCATGCTCACGCTCGAACATCTCAGGGTCCTCTATCTCAGGCGCCTACACATTAAACGAGCTAAGTTACTATCATGATACTTATAAGGGTTCCCATAAGGGTTTTAACTGTCAGCACTACTTTAAGTAGTCCGACCATGAACTTGGCAAGAGTTCTTATTATCTTTGTGAGTTTGTTATTATATCGTCGCATCATCTCTGAGATTTATAACGCTTAGCTCTGATACCATTTCTGTAACACCCCCAGATCCGGGGTCGGGGATCCGGGTTGTCACGGTCTTTCTTTCCACAATATCACTTCACTTAATTAATAATAAATAACCTCATGCTGTGACCCCACACTAACACACACCACAACCCGTTATAGTCTCAGAGATGAAATTGAAATAAGTACAAGTCTTTGAATCCATAATTTAAAATTATTACAACCCAAAATGATTACTTGATAATTTACAGTTAATTGCCATTATCTGCCACAAGTTATAATTATACATAATTTGATTCTCAAAAGTAGATGGTCTGAACTACAATGGATCTACCTCTGCAGCTATAGCAGCCACAACATCATCGGGAAGACGCGGGGCGCTTCCCACGCGCTTGCGCTGGGTCTGCTGGAGTCTGGCCATCTCTCCTAACTGTTGTTGTGTGATGAAGAAATAAAACAAGAGTGAGCCTTACAGCTCGCAAGATAATACATAGTGATAACAATAATATAAGTATCTAAATGGATACTCACTAGAATCTTTATCGTGTGTAAGATAATTACTTACTAGATATAATGTAAAAACAAGGAATGAAGTTACCAATACTTCACCACACTTATATCATTTATAAAGCTACTTGAACTACCACCGTTCAAAGTATTATAAGTTTTAAGAAAAACATCCCATAGATGAGACCACAAGTTGAGACTTGAATAGATTCAATCTTTGAAATATTATTGAATAAAAAAAAGTTATGAGATACTTTATTTAGTCCCGATATATATATATCCACATATATATATATCTCTAAAACATTTCCTGGAACCTCTGTTATGTAAAGTATGAACAGAGTTGCAATATCCAATAAATTTGGAAGGAAAAGAAAACCTTTGGCATAAACCAGATATCTTGCTGATCAGGCAAAGATACCCATAAGTAACCTTTTCTACTAGTAGATGGACGAATTCCCCACTGGTCATCACCCTGGTCATAATTAGGACCTTATGCTGGACTGCCACTCAGCCACTTATGCATTTGATGGACTCCCACTGAGCCACTTACACTATCATGGACGCCCACTGAGCCCATGTTGCTTATGCCGACTCAATAGATGGACTTACTTCCCGAACGTTGGGTAAGTAATCAATTCATTTACCAAAACTGCAACCTTGTTGCGAATATAAAATACACCACAGAGCCGGATCCCTCAGGTTTTAAGCGAGTATTTAAATCCCCTTAAAAAGGAAGATCTTAAATATAAAATTGAGTTTTGGGATCCGCTCTAACTTTTAAAAATCATTTTGAAGACTCGAAAACACTTTATAGAGTGTTTGGAGTAATGCTGATTTAATGAAGTAAATCAGTCCCAATATTTAGAAAATGACTGAATATTATTATTTAAATAATATTCCCATAAAGAATAATCTTTATAAAAATAATTGAAGTAGAAGTATTAAAACTTATACTTGAAACGAGTATTAAATAACCAAAGATATACTTATATGAAAGTACTATCTTTATTTGAATAATCGAAAATAAGTTTGATTATTAACACCTTATTCTTTAATAAAATAAAGAATATATCTCAGCAAATAATCGGAGTCATAGATCCTCAAATGAATATTCAAATAATATTCATTAAATAATATAAACTGAGTCATAAGCCCTCGAATGAATATTCAAATAATATTCAAATAATAAAATAAACTGAGTCATAAGCCCTCGAATGAATACTCAAATTAATATTCAATTAAGTAAAATAAAGGTATCGAATAAACCTTATTCGGTCCATAGTTTTAAAAACTATATCCATATATATATATAAATATATATATATATATAATATACTCGGGAACATCGACTCCCGGTTTTAGAAAATATTTTCACCTTTGGGTCCCTATACTAAGGGTATATGCAAGATACCGCTATCCTCTAGCATAGGTATTATCAACTGAACCAACAGATATATATTTCAAGAATATGAAACAGGCATGCATATATATACCATATCACATGCTACAATATATCGCAAGATTTTGCTAATTAACCAACATGCATCTATCGCAAGATAATGCAAATACATATATTCATCACAACAACAGTATAACGGATAGAATACTTGCCTGAGCGACTTGGGGGTGAGAAAGGCTCGGGACGAGTCTGATAACCTATAAACAACAAGTAAGTTGGAATTAAACCAAAATCACTTGTAAACCTATACTTTAACTAACTTAGACTCTAACGCTTGTTTTGCGCTCACCGATTCGCTTAAGTCACTCGGGTACCCTCGGCTCCACCATTTTTAATAATTTAACCTTTACGAGTTTTAAAGCGATTCCTTCGCGAATGTCTTACCAACTGCCTAACACACTTACCATAAATGTTTCATACATTAATTACCCCTTTTTGGTCTTTAACCTATGTTTCAAAGTAAGGCGAGGGAAAAAGTTTCGTTCGCGAAACGCCGTTACTTGAAACGGTCGTTTCTCCTAAACCGTCCATCGGAATCGAACGAACTACATATCAAAACGAAGCTCGTAACATGAGCTATCTAATCATGGAAATGGTCATAATCTAGCAGGGGGTTCTCGGGTCCTAATGCTATGCACAAAAACAGTCCAAAGAAAATCGGACGTGACGACGGCTATGTTTACGCGATTTCCAAATTTTAAACCACACAAAACCAACCACAAACCAACCTCAAATCCAACATACAACCAACATCCATCCTTATCACATCATAACAACCCCAACCAATTCAATTTAATCATTCATACTCATGCTTAAACTTAACTTTAATCATACTTAAGTTCCTTTAAATCAAAACCACAACAATTACCATTCCATTTCACTACCATTCCAAATCCCAAACTCTAAATCATAACAACAAGCTACAATATCAACCCACTAATCAAAATCATCTTATAATATATAGGAATCTAGGGTTTGGAGATGGTATACCTTCCTTGAAGTGGTGGGTGGAGCTAGGAAGCCTTAAGAAGCTTGGAGAAGTCTTAAGAATGCTTGGATCTTCAAGAAAACCAAGAAAAGTTCAAGTTAAAAAACTTGAAAACACTATTCATTGTCTTCTTCTTTGATTAAATGAAGAAGATTAAGAAAGAATTAATGGCTTAAACTCATGATATAGTCCTAACTAAGCATGAAGATGACTAGGGAATTATCTTACCAATTTAGGAAGCTTGGATCTTTGATTTGAAATTCTTGCCTTTGAAAATGCTAAAAAGCCGAGAGCTCTCAAGAACAAGCCTTGGTTGCTTTTGATTTTTTGATGGAAATGATTTTTACTTGTCTTGGTTGACTTGTTTTGTATTTGATTTAGTCAATTACTTTCTTGCCCTTGAAATTGTGTGGTTACAAAGCTACCACACCTCCTTCCTTCCCATGTCATGCTTATGTCATCCGCATGATGTCATCCTCCCTTCCTTGTCCTCTTTCTATTGGTTGGATGACATCATTCCCACTAATCCCTTTGATTAACTTCCTAATCGTTTGCCTAATGACCGCTGATCTGTTATACGGTTCGCTTAACTTTCGTTCTCGTTTATCGTTTGAAGGATCACACCCGGGATCTTATTACTTAGGTTCCCTTAACCTTTCTCAATACATTATATTCCTTTTTATGATCCTCTATTATAATCCTTTAATTTAAATCCTTTTTATCCTGTTACCTTATACTCAATTCTCTCCGTATCTTGTGGATTTCCGGGAAAAACCAAAGTGTTCGGAATTGGATTCTGACGATCTTTACATACACTTATATACTTCATAGAGTACTAATAATATCCCAGAATATCCATAACAGAACCCCTACATAGTGTGGCGTGAAAAGTTTTCTCATTCAGCTAAAACACTATTCACAAGGGTTACAAAAAAGTTGAAAATTTTGGGGTTATTACAATAAGCACCTACATTCTAGCTATAGTGTCACCACACAAATGTCTATGAGAACAGACATCCTTCATAATGAAGCAAGTATAGTATGTACCGATCTCTGCGGATTATTAATTGCCAGTTAGTAATCCTACGACCAGGAACTATTTAAGTTTAGAGTTATCATCTTTTAGGTCTCACTATTATGATCTCATCATAATCCATAAAAAGCTTTACTCTAAACTATGGTATATCTTATTTAAACACTTAAATAGATAAAGCCCGTAATAAAAACAAAACAAGTCTTTTATTAATATCAATGAAATCAAAACAGATTACACAGGAAGTTATTCCTAAATCCTAATACATGATTGGACTTAGGACATATTCCTTTTAATCTCCCACTTGTACTAAAGCCAATCACTCTGGTATCTAATACCCATCTAGTCTTTATGACGATCAAAGTGACTTTCAGAAAGTAGTTTTATGAGTGGGTCTGCTATGTTGTTATGTGTGTCAACTCTATTTCAATACAATACAAGAAATGTTACCGCGCTCCCACTAACCCTTTTGTAGACACATGGTTCATCTACGTTTTTCATAAAACCAAACTCTTTGATTGTCTCATCAAAACGGATGTTCCATCTACGAGAAGCTTGCTTTAAACCACATTTGGTTCGCAGCAGCTTACACACTAGGTTTTCATTTCTCTTGGAAAGAAAACCATCTGGCTAATTGCCAGATCTCATAGTCGTAGTAAGCAGCAATCGCAAGCAAAATCCGAACTGATTTTAACAGGGCTACAGGTAAAAGGTTTCATCAAAGTCAATCCATTGCCTTTGTTTGAATCCTTTTGCCAAAAGCCTGGCCTTATAGGTCTCCACCTGCCCATCTGCTTTAATCATACTTTCGTATACCGTATACATAGATTCCATTCCGGATTTTATGGTACTTTGCCATTTCTCTGAGTCAACACTACTCATAGCCTCATTATAGGTCACAAGGTCGTCATCATCAATGATCGACAACTCATTGTCATTCTTAATGACAAGGCCATATTACCTCTCAGGTTGGCGAGACACTCTCCCTGTTCTATGAATGGGCTGTTCCACAAAAGGTTGTTTAGTCAGAACAGGTGTTTCCACTTGATCCGTAGTAGTTTGTGCTTCTTGAACTTCATCAAGTTCAATTTTGCTCCCACTGTTTCCTTCAAGGATAAACTCCTTTTCCAAGAAGGTAGCATGTCTGGAGACAAACACCCGATGATCGGTGTAAAAGTAATACCCTAAAGTTTCTTTAGGATATCCCACAAAACTACATTTTACGGATCGATATTCCAGCTTATCTGGGTCAACTTTCTTGACATAAGCTGGACATCCCCAAATCTTAACGTGTTTAAGACTCGGTTTCCTTTCTTTCCATATCTCATACGAAGTTTGAGTAACAGATTTTGGAAGGCACCTTATTCAGTAAATATGCTGAGGTTTCCAATACATAACCCCATAGGAATACTGGAAGATTCGCATAGCTCATCATGGACCGAACTATGTCTAACAAAGTTCGATTTCTCCTTTCAGATACCAATCTGGAGGCGTCCACTGGGAGACTATACCATTTACTTTGAGATAATCCAGAAACTCTCCATTCAAGTATTCACCACCTCGATCTAATCGAAGAATTATAATACTATGATTGGTTTGTTTCTCCACTTCATACTTATATTCTTTAAACTTTTCAAAGGCTTCAGACTTGTGTTTCATCAAACACATATCCGAATCTAGATCTATTATCCATGAAAGTAATGAAGTATGAAAATCCATCCATGGCTTGCGTAGACATTGGTCCATATACTGTGTGTACCATTCCTAGCAAATTTGTAACCCTCTCTCCATGTCTACTAAATGGAGACTACAGTGCCACAATGAAGTGAGATTTTCATCATCCCCTTTTCTTTTATTAGTTTGTTCAATCTGAAGTAAATTATGTCACATTTATACAGACCATTATTTAAAGCACCACGTCCATAAAGAATATTATCTCTAAGAATAGAACATTCATTATTCTCAATAATAAATGAAAATCCAGCCAAGTCTAACATGGGAATAGAAATAATATTCCTCACAATCGAGGGAACAAAATAACAATTATTTAAAACAATAGTCTTGCCCGTAGGCATATGTAAATGAAATGATTCTACATCTTCAGCAGCAACTCTTGCTCCATTTCCCATCAGTAGAATCACCTCCTCTTCTTTAAGAGTCCTACTTCTCCTTAGTCCCTGCAACAAATTGCAGATATGAGAACCACAGGCGGTATCTAATACCCAAGTAGAAATTTGATTTAATGACATATTCACTTCTATCATGAACATACCTGAATCAGAAGCGGCAGTCTCACTACCCTTCTTCTTCAATTCTGCAAGGTAAACCTTGCAGTTCCTCTTCCAGTGCCCCACCTTGTTACAGTGAAAGCAAACAACTTTGCTCTTGTGGTCTTCAGCTTTTGGTGGAACCGGCGTTTTCTCACCTACTTTCTTCTTCTTGGAAGGGTTCCTCTTCCTTTTCTTAGGATTGGAACCTTCACCAATTAGAAGAACAGAACTCTTCTTAGGGGGAAAATTTAATTTTGCAGTCTTCAACATATTGTGGAGTTCAGGCAGGCTGACATCCAACTTATTCATGTGAAAGTTCACAACAAACTGCGAGAACGAACTCGGAAGCGATTGCAAGACCAAGTCTTGGCTCATCTCCCCATCCATGGCAAAACCAAGTTGTCCAAGACGTTCAATCAAATTGATCATCTTAAGTACATGGTCATTCACAGATGATCCCTCAGACATACTACAACCGAACAGCTCCTTCGATATCTCATATCGAGCTGTCCTCCCCGCCACATCATACAACTCTTGTAGATGCATGAGGATAGTGTGAGCATCCATATGCTCATGTTGCTTCTGCAGCTCAATGTTCATGAAAGCTAGCATGATGCATTGAGCAACATTTGCATCATCTAGCCACTTACGATACACAACATGTTCATCATTATGTGCATCACTAGCAGGTTCAGTAGGCTTAGGTGAGTCAATCACGTATTCCAGCTTCTCAATCCTGAGAACAATTCTCAAGTTTCGAAGCCAGTCAGCATAATTAGGACCAGTCAACTTGTGAGCATCCAGTATGCTCCTGAGTGATAGTGCAAAAGACATAATGTATATTGTAAATATGTAAATGATAAACACATAACAACACTTAGCAAATATTCGATTTCATTTTTAAAACACTATATGAATCGGGTCTTTATTCATAAGTGGCTCCCACTAGTTTACCTAATTTATTCAACCCCCTACATGAAAAATTAAGCATTCATAATGCTAGTGGGAATAGGGATCCTATATTCCACTACACAACCCCGGCTATAGCACGAACCGCCATGTAATGTTCAATAGGCATACAACTCTTGTCAATTACATCTTATGTTATTCCCTAATCAAACTTTAGCCTCTTGAATAATTGAGTCACGGCTGTGGCACGATAAACTCAATATTCTAAGTCAAGTCTAACCCAACATTCTGTACAATTGAATCAGTCCCCAACGGCCCACGGCTGTGGCACGTACCGACCTTTAGATTCTAATTCAATGTACACATCTCTATGTAATAGACAAGTATTTCTTATTTCGAAATCAAAGCCCTCGGCTGTAGCACGAACCGACAATGATTCAAAAATAAGAACTACTTTTCTATCATGTTGGAAGGCTATGACCGACACAAACCTGTTGTGTCATTGGCCAATTACTACTTGATATTATTTAATTTTAGAGGGATTATATTACGTTACAATCATAATCATATTATAAAGAGATTCTTCCTTTTAAATTAAATATTTCAAATCAATAATTAATAATCAGATGATTCCCAGATCGGGTGGAGCATTGTCAAGAGGCGTCACTTAATAACCCTTTCTTACAGATAAAAATCTGTTGTTGACAGAATCATCCTTTCTCTCATATTGAAAATTCATATTCAATTACGTGTTTCATAAACACAAGAATCTCATGATTGTATTCATAATATTATTCTTAAGGTTATGAAACAATTTCACTATACTAGATTGTCTAACAAGCGCCTTATGTTCATTTAAGTTCACCTAAATCTATCATCGCATGATAAACTAAGCATATATCACATATATAAACATGAATAAACATCAAGGTAGGCATGTTATATCATCTAGCACATTAGTCTAAGCATTATACATCTCTATGTATCACATGAAGCATTTAAAATCAATTTAAACGATCAAGGCCACGCGCACACGCGTTGTCAGGCGCGTGTCTGACAACCAACCACGCGCTTCACGCGCCCCACGCGCCCCACGCACCCTAACTCCTATGCTGATGTCAGCATGACGTCATCAGCGCGTGTCTACCACGCGCCGCGCGTGGCACGCCAGCGCGTGAGCCCCACGCGCGCGTGGTCGACGCCCGGTCCTTCGTTCTGTTTGCGTCAGTCGCCGTTTTTCGATCGTCGTGCAGCCGTACCTTACTTCTCTGTACCCTGTCTGCTTTTCTCTTTTTCGTGCAGAAGTAAACACACAGCCAACAGAATATATTTGCAGCCATATATATATACAACAGAATATACATATATATATACTTATTTAATTACGAATTTTAATTGTAACAACTTCAAAAATTCATAATAAAAAATCTATACATCATAAAATTATGAAAAAAATACCCAGACGATCTACAACACTTGCAGAACCCAGATCAACATTCAAAATTATTATGAGAAATGATTTCTCATCAGACAAAATTAACCATGATCTAACTTGTAAGAATCATAATTAATTCATACAAGCACATAAAATTCTGAAATTTTTACCAAAGATCTATATGCATACAACCTATGCTCTGATACCACTGTTGGATTTTAATCGCAGCGGAGGCATGGTAAAACACTTTTACACATATAAAATCCAAATAAAAGCATATAAATCATGGTAAAAACATAGGGGTCGATTACTAACCTTTAATATACGATCCAAAAGCAACGATCGGAGATCCTTAGCAGCTGCTCCTCAAACGTGAAGCACTCCACCAGTATCCACCAAGAAAACGACGTTAAGGAGGAGGAGGAAGTGGAGAGAATTAGGTTTTATAAAATTTTGGGGTTAGGGTTAGAATAAAAATAGGGTTTATAATAGTATATTTATAGGCAAAATTTTTAGCTAAAATTTTCCCATTTATTATTCTCATTAATAATTAAAACACCTTTTAATTATTAATCCTTTTTCTAAACACTTTAGAAATAATTCTCTCTCTTGATTTAATTTCTAAAAAATTAAATCCTTAATTAATAATATTAAGAACTTTTCTTAATTAATTTATAATCAATTAAATCTCATTTAATCAATTATTAAATTTGCCAATTAATTATTTATTTCACAAATAAATAATTATTATCCATTATTAATTAATTCCTCCACCATTAAATCATTCTCTTTTTATGGTGTGACCCTGCAGGTTCAATATTAAGCCGGTAGTAGAAATAAATAATAATAAAACTATTTTATCATTATTTATATAAATTCTCTAATTTATTAAATATGATTAATTAATTAATCACATTTATTCTACATTGTGAGGGATACTTCTCAGCATATCGCGACTATCCGGATAATACGAATTCATTGCTTAGAATACCAAGAACCTATTTAGTGAATAGTTACCGTACAATAAACTCCTTCTACCCTACAATGTCCAGATTAAATACAAGGCATGGATCTCGTGTCAAGCCTATCTAATCTAATCACTTGCTTACCATTTACTATGCTTAGTTCTATGCAAATTAGAAACTCCTTTCTAATTTCATTCACTCTGGCCAGAGATTCCTGAACTAGCATAAGTGGATCAGCCTTGAACATTCACTTCCTTCACTGGAAGGGGTAGATCCTTTATTGATCATACACTATCTTCGTGTACAAATTCCTATACCCTATAGAGCCCTAATAATTGTCCCTGGAGACTAAGAACTAAACCAAAGCATAGTTCAGTGTACACAAGATGACTATGATGACCTCAAGTCTAAGGATACTTGTACAACTATCACTATGTGAACAACTGCTGACACGTGAGTGAACTCCATCAGTTGTTCAGCTGGGCGAGTCATGTTCAGTGAACTTATTCTATAATAAGCACCTACATACTAGCTATAGTGTCACCACACAAATGTCTATGAGAACAGACATCCTTCATAATGAAGCAAGCATAGTATGTACCGATCTCTGCGGATTATTAATTACCAGTTAGTAATCCTATGACCAGGAACTATTTAAGTTTATAGTTATCATCTTTTAGGTCTCACTATTATGATATCATCATAATCCATAAAAAGCTTTACTCTAAACTATGGTATATCTTATTTAAACACTTAAATAGATAAAGCCCTTAATAAAAACAAAACAAATCTTTTATTAATATCAATGAAATCAAAACAGATTACACAGGAAGTTATTCCTAAATCCTAATACATGATTGGACTTAGGACATATTCCTTTCAAACAAGAGGTGATTAAAGCATGGAAAACATCCAGGGATGTTCATGCTCAAATCACCAAAGTTCAAGGAATTGAGTCTTTTTGTGATGAAGCCTGGAAAAAGAATAAAGAGAAACTAGAACCTATTTTGGTAGATGGGTTGCTGACAAATGTAGACTCGACGGATGATGAGGACTATCCGTCGGATAACAAAAAGTGTTATATGTCGAATGATAAAAATCCTCATCCGTCGGCTGTAACAAACCCATTAGCAAAGCCAAATTAATCAAGTTAAATGATAAGTATGGGTCTGTTTCCAAGAACTTTATTTCAGGAGAGTCAAGTCAAGCTAAGAAAGGGAAAAAGGCTAATATTTGTCACATGACTGTCAAACAGTTAAGTGACAGACTTGAGAAAATAGAGGTAAAAATAGATACTAAAAGGAAAAACAATAGGAATGGTAAAGTAGGGATTAACAAACACAATAACTACACACCAGATAAATATGCTCCTAGAAAAATCTGTGTCAAGTGTGGTAGTGTAAATCATTTGTCTGTTAATTGCAAATCTGCCATGCCTACTCCCATGTCTGTTCAACCTCAATTTTCTAACATGAATGCCATGCCTCCCATGCCTGTTAATGTTATGCCTACACAGAATATGAATGCACAATTTGCTAATATGCCATTTGCGCCTAATCCATATTATGCTGCATACAGTATGCCTCAAATGCCATTTAGCATGCCTTACTACAATAACATGTTTACACCAAGCATGCCATTTCCTGTTAGTCATAACATGCATGATAATTCTGTTACATTTCATGGTTTCAAAGGTACAACCCAATTGACTAAGGAAGAATCTGAAATTCCTAAGTCAAATGAGATAAGACCTAAGAAATAGAAGAAGAAAGCTAATAAGGCAGGACCCAAGGAAACTTGGGTACCAAAATCAACTTGATTTGATTTTGATGTGTGCAGGGAAATAGAAGGAATCTTTGGTACTTGGATAGTGGTTGTTCAAGACACATGACTGGGGATTCTACCCTGCTCACAGAGTTTAAGGAGAGAGCTGGCCCAAGTATCACTTTTGGAGATGACAGCAAAGGTTATACTATGGGATATGGCTTGATTTCAAAGGATAATGGTATCATTGAAGAGGCTTCCTTAGTGGATGGTCTCAAACATAATCTGTTGAGTATCAGCCAGCTTTGTGATAAAGGCAACTCAATAACCTTCAATAAAGAAGCCTGTGTTGTTACTAACAATCAAAACAACAAAGTGGTTCTCACTGGTGTGAGAAGAGGAAATGTGTACCTAGCTGACTTCAACTCAACTAAAGCAGAATCTGTAACTTGTCTTCTCAGTAAAGCAAGTCAAGATAAAAGTTGGCTATGGCACAAGAAGCTATCCCATTTAAACTTCAAGACCATGAATGAGCTGGTAAAGAAAGAACTAGTAAGAGGCATTCCTCTAGTGGAGTTTACAAAGGATGGACTGTGTGATGCCTGCCAAAAAGGGAAGCAGATCAAAGCATCATTCAGGAAGAAACTTGATTCAGCAATTGAAGAGCCTCTACAACTGCTTCACATGGATTTATTTGGACCAGTCAATGTATTGTCAATTTCAAAGAAAAGATTTTGCCTAGTAATTGTAGATGATTTCTCAAAGTTCTCTTGGACATATTTCCTAAAGTCTAAAGATGAGGCTAGTGAAATCATCATCAATCACATAAGGCAAGTTAACAATCATCCTGATTTCAAAGTTAGAAAAATCAGGAGTGACAATGGAACTGAGTTCAAGAACTATGTCATGAGAGCATTTTGTGAGGAAAATGGGATCTTACATGAGTTTTCAGCAGCAAGGACTCCACAACAGAATGGAGTAGTGGAAAGAAAGAACAGATCTCTTATTGAAGCTGCAAGGACAATGCTTAAAGAATCAAAATTACCAACATATTTCTGGGCTAAAGCTGTAAACACTGCATGCTACACTCAGAACATCTCTCTGATTAATCAAGCAAGATGCATGACTCCTTATCAATTGTTCAAGAACAAGAAGCCAACTCTAAACTTTCTTCATATCTTTGGCTGTAAATGCTATATTCTGAGAAATTAAACAGATCAAAATGGGAAGTTTAATGTTAAAACAGATGAAGGAATTTTTGTTGGATATGTTGTTGGTAAAGCATATAGAGTCTACAATCTACGAACCAACATTGTTGTGGAATCTATACATGTTGTGTTTGATGATAAAAAGATTGAAGGACTGAAAGATGGAGATTACCATGAGAGCCTCAAATTCGACAATGTTGAGATGGTCAGTGATGAAAGTGATGATGAGAGTGATCAAGAAACAGTTTCTAAGATAATGTAGACAAATCTACCACCAATGAAGCACAAAACTCAACATTCGTCGAGTTGCAAAATGCTTCATCCGTCGGAAGGCAATCTGTGTTATCCGTCGGTAGACAACCTGCCTCATCCATCGGTACTTAAAATTCACCATCCGTCGGGTTATCAAAAGGAGCAGGAAGTCAAGGCAGATCATGAAAGGAATATGTCCTAAGTCCAATCATGTATTAGGATTTAGGAATAACCTTTTATGTAATCTATTTTGATTTCATTGATATTAATAAAAGACTTGTTTTGTTTTTATTACGGGCTCTATCTATTTAAGTGTTTAAATAAGATATACCATAGTTTAGAGTAAAGCTTTTTTATGGATTATGATGAGATCATAATAGTGAGACCTAAAAGATGATAACTCTAAACTTAAATAGTTCCTGATCATAGGATTACTAACTGGTAATTAATAATCCGCAAAGATCGGTACATACTATGCTTGCTTCATTATGAAGGATGTCTGTTCTCGTAGACATTTGTGTAGGTGACACTATAGCTAGTATGTAGGTGCTTATTATAGAATAAGTTCACTGAACATGACTCGCACAGCTAAACAACTGATGGAGTTCACTCACGTGTCAGCAGTTGTTCACATAGTGATAGTTGTACAAGTATCCTTAGACTTGAGGTCATCATAGTCATCTTGTGTACACTGAACTATGCTTTGGTTTAGTTCTTAGTCTCCAGGGACAATTATTAGGGCTCTACTGGGTATAGGAATTTGTACACGAAGATAGTGTATGATCAATAAAGGATATACTCCTTCCAGTGAAGGAAGCGAATGTTCAAGGCTGATCCACTTATGCTAGTTCAGGAATCTCTGGCCAGAGTAAATGAAATTAGAAAGGAGTTTCTGATTTGCATAGAACTAAGCATAAGTAAATGGTAAGCAAGTGATTAAATTAGATAGGCTTGACACGAGATCCATGCCTTGTATTTAATCGGGACATTGTAGGGTAGAAGGAGTTTATTGTACGGTAACTATTCATTGAATAGGTTCTTGGTATTCTAAGCAGTGAATTCGTATTATCCGGATAGTCGCGATATGCTGAGAAGTATCCCTCACGATGTAGAATAAATATGATTAATTAATTAATCATATTTAATAAATTAGAGAATTTATATAAACAATGATAAAATAGTTTTATTATTATTTATTTCTACTACCGGCTTAATATTGAACCTACAGGGTCACACCATAAAAAGAGAATGATTTAATGGTGGAGGAATTAATTAATAATGGCTAATAATTATTTATTTATGAAATAAATAATTAATTGGCAAATTTAATAGTTGATTAAATGAGATTTAATTGATTATAAATTAATTAAGAAAGGTTCTTAATATTATTAATTAAAGGATTTAATTTTTGGAAATTAAATCAAGAGAGAGAATTATTTTTAAAGTGTTTAGAAAAAGGACTAATAATTAAAAGGTGTTTTAATTATTAATGAGAATAATATATGGGATAATAATAATAATATTTATGGGAAAATTTCTGCTGAAAATTTTGCCTATAAATATACTATTATAAACCCTATTTTTATTTAAAACCCAAAAATTTTATAAAACATTATTCTCTCCACCTCCTCCTCCTCCTTAACGTCGTTTTCTTGGTGGATACCGGTGGAGTGCTTCACATTTGAGGAGCAGCTGCTAAGGATCTCCGATCGTTGCTCTTGGATCGCATATTAAAGGTTAGTAATCGATCCCTATGTTTTTACCACGATTTATATGCTTTTATTTGGATTTTATATGTGTAAAAGTATTTTACCATGCCTCCACTGCGATTAAAATCCAACAGATCACCCATAGAAAGTACCCATTTCTCAAATCAAAGATCCACAAACTCAGGGGGAGTTTCTAGCAATCAAAACTCAATCACACATCAAGACAACATTGAGGTCTTTTCATCTAGAGCTAATCTACCTCAACCAAGGAAATGGACAAAAGATCACCCCTTTAAACTGATTATTGGTGATGTTTCTTCTAGAGTTCAAACAAGAAGAGCAACTCAGGAAGAATGTCCATACAGCAGCTTTCTGTCAAAGGAAGAACTAAAGAAGGTAGAAGAAGCTTTGTTAGATCCTGATTGGATTTTAGCTATGCAGGAGGAGCTAAACTAATTTGAAAGGAATAAAGTATGGAAGCTGGTACCCAAGCCTAAAGGAAAGAATCCAATAGACACCAAATGGGTATTCAGAAACAAGATGGATGAAAATGGCATAGTAGTAAGGAACAAAGCCAGATTGGTTGCTAAAGGCTTGCCGGCAAGAAGGAATAGATTTTGATGAAACATTTGCTCCTATTGCAAGACTTGAAGCCATCAGAATCTTCTTAGCCTATGCATCCCATGCCAATTTCATGGTCTATCAAATGGATGTCAAAAGTGCCTTTCTGAATGGAGATTTGGAGGAAGAAGTGTATGTTAGTCAACCTCCTGGCTTTGAAGATCCAAATTTTCCAGAGTATGTCTATTATCTACTGAAAGCACTTTATGGACTAAAGCAAGCACCTAGAGCCTGGTATGACACTTTATCAAAGTTCCTTTTGGAAAATCACTTCACAAGAGGTACTGTAGATAAAACTTTATTTTTCAGAAATGTTAATGGCTCTAGCATACTTGTTCAAATTTATGTAGATGATATTATTTTTGGCTCTACAGATGAGAAACTTTGTAAAAAGTTTGCCAAATTGATGCAAAGTATGAAATGAGTATGATGGGAGAACTAACTTACTTTCTTGGTTTACAAGTTAGTGATGGAATATTCATTAGTCAAACTATATATATTTTTGATCTTTTAAAGAAGTTTGATCTAATGGATTGCACATCTGCAAAAACTCTCATGGCCACTGCAACTAAGCTTGAACTAAACACTACTGAAAAGTCTGTGGATATTTCAAGCTATAGAGGCATGGTTGGCTCACTTCTGTACTTAACAGCTAGTAGGCCAGATATAATGTTTGCTACATGTTTATGTGCTAGATTTCAGGCTGATCCTAGAGAGTCTCACTTGATAGCTATTAAGAGAATTTTCAGATATCTCAAGGGAACACCAAAATTTGGCATTTGGTATCCTAGAGATTCTGGTTTTGATCTAACTGGTTATTCAGATGCAGATTATGCAGGTTGCAGAATTGACAAAAAAAGCACAACAGGAACTTGTCAATTTCTAGGAAACAAGCTTGTGTCCTGGTTCAGTAAAAAGCAAAATTCAGTTTCTACTTCTACAGCTGAAGCTGAATATATTGCTGCTGGCAGTTGCTGTGCACAGATTTTATGGATGAAAAATCAATTGCTAGACTATGGTTTGCAAGTTGAGAGGATTCCTATTTTCTGTGATAACACAAGTGCAATTGCCATCACTGAAAATCCAGTGCAACATTCAAGGACAAAGCACATAGACATCAAGTACCATTTCATAAGGGAACATGTAATGAATGGTACTATAGAGTTACATTTTGTTCCAAGTGAGAAGCAACTTGCAGATATCTTTACCAAGCCACTGGATGAATCCGCCTTTTCAAGGTTGGTAAGTGAGTTAGGTATGCTTAATTACTCTTGAATTTATCTGAGTTATTTTGCAAGTTGAAATGTAGCCAGAAATTTAACTGATTTTTAGTCATGGATGAGATTTTGGTTAAGTCGAAGTTTGCATCTCGACGGATGACCATTATCCATCGAGTTGAGTCATCCGTCGATATACTATTTATAAATAAAAATCAATTACTTTTCTGGAATCTTTTAAAACTCGACGGATAACAGTTTATCCTCATCCGTCGAATTGTCTAAATCTTAACCGTTAATTCCCTGAACATTATCCATAGAGTATACTTACAGTTTGTAAGTATTACACGACGGATAATATGTGGAATTTTTACAGTTTATTTTTAAACGGCTATTTTAGGCAATTTCTATTGGGTAATTTACTTTTCTTTATTATTTTCATCTGTTATTTTTGAGATAGTATAAAAGCTTATTCCATTCCAATTATTTTCTTTTATCATTCTCAAATTCAACTGCTTTTATTTTATTCTCTCTCAAGCAAATATCCTCTTTCTCTTCAAGCTTTCATTCTCTAACAATGGCACCTCTAGTAAAGATTATGTCTCAGACTGGGTTCATTTATGAGAAGAACAACTTCACTGCTTTGGTTAATAAGGGTATTCAGCAATCAGAAGACTACCACAAGATGATGGACTTTGTGAAGAACTGCAAGTTAAGCAATGCCATGCTTGAATCACCCACAATTTTCTGTGAAGTTGTTGAAGAGATGTGGACCTCTGCAATCTACAACTCTACTGACAAAACCATCACTCTAACTATCAAAGGTAATGAGTTATGTATCAATAGTGATGTGATAAAAGCATGTTTCAAAATTCCTGATGATAATGTAACTTTACCACACACTGACACTGATATTATCAATATGCTTAATTCCATGCATTATGCACTTCCTACTACTAAGCTGAGTGATATTAGAAGATTAGGTCTTAGGAAGGAGTGGAGTTTCATGTATGATGTTGTGACTAAAGTTTTCTCTGGAAAAATCAGTAATTTTGATTCTGTGAACATTTCCATGCTTAACATGTTATACATGCTAGTTACAGATAAATTTTATAATTTCAGTGACCTTGTCTTGTATGAGTTAAGTTTTAAACTAGGTGAGTTAGCCAAAAGGGGAAAGAATGTATATTATGCTATATTTTTCATGATATTGGCTAACCATCTCTGTCAAAAGATTGTACTTGAGAACCCAAACAACAAATTAGCTTGTTGGGTTCAAGAGAGGAGAATCATTGCAGATTTGAACAGAGCCAACCATCATAGGGATGTGCCAATGTTCTACTTTCCTGTAATGCAGACACCTCAGGTAAGTGAGGTAAGTTCATCCATACCCTCAACTATTCCAATCTCCTCAATTTCTTTGAGTTCAGGAGTAGCTATGGCAACTGTGACAATGACCAAACAGTTGCCTACCAGAGCTGCCAAAACAACTGTAATTTCCAAATCTAAGTCAAAGAAAACCCCCTCTGGTATCTCTCAAAAGGTACCAGTTGAAAAATCTATCAAAGCCAAAGAGGGGAGTGTGAAGGAGGGTCAATTAGGTGAGGGAAGGGGTGAACATCAAAGAAACCCCAAGGATAAGGTTGGAGAGTTGAGTGAATCCCAGCCTAGCCACACTGCAGTTTCCCAACAAACTGCAGTGCTTAAAAAGGACAAAAGCTCACTTCTAGCTGCATCCTCCTAAAAGGATGTGGCTATTGAACAAAGCTCTCAGCCAAGAGCACAGGCCAAAAGGGTTAGGGACACAAGCTCACCCCAAACTTACACAAGAAAGAAGAAATCCAAAACAACTGGGGATGCACAGGGGGCACACACAGTGCAAACTGGTGCTAAAGACACAGTCCCTGTACTTTCTCAAATTCAGATTGATGTGACTCCAATAAATGTGGAGTCACAGCCAAAATCTCTTATAATAGAAGCCTCTGAAACACCATACTCACCAACAAACTCTCTGGAAGTGGATATGATAAACACTTCAATTCCTGATTCCCCTTCTTTAACTCTGTTGGGGAAGCCAAAATCTGGTGCAAGTGAGCATCATCTTTTAGATGATTTGTTGGCTCACTTGCCAATTCTTTCAGATACTATTGTGACATCTGTGCCTCAAATAACTTCAATCAACACATAGTCAACAATAGTTTCTCTTCCCACCTCATTCATTTCTACTCTCTTGATGGATATTGCTCATCTATCGAGTAGTGATTGTATCCCGACGGATAAGCTTAACAGCAGTTATCCGTCGGATAGCTTTACCACTCACCCGATGGATATCACTTATCTGTCGAGTGTCTCTGCACAACTGCAAACTTCAATTATTTCTAGTGCAGAAGATTTAGTGGTAATACAGTCACTCTTAGGACTGAGAGAGGAGAGTGCATTGAGTGAGAGGCTGGGTTGCTCCCAGGCAAAAGGAGAGGAAAAGAGTGAATCTCAGCAATCCATTTATTCAGGATTGGCAAAAGTGAGTGAGAGGAGTCCCACCTTAGTAGGAAGGTGAGGGTGTGAGGGTGGGAAGCCAGGGTGAGACCCTGATGCAACAAAAGTGAAATTATGAGAGAAAGGCAGGTACAGGAGAAATAAGGGTGGATCCAGCCATTGCTAGTGAGTCAATGATTGTGGATGATGCTGAAAAGGGAAGACAATTTCAGCAATATTACAAAGCTGAAATTGATAACATTTCCTTGGATGCTGACACTTTTACTCATCATATGTCAGCCTATCAATTGTTGGCTGCTCAGGGCAATGTGAAGGCAAAACAGACTTTGAATTTAGTACACACCTCAGAATCTCTTTAAAGAGATAAAGTTGCTGTCAATAGGATGCCTTCTCAAGCTGGTGAGCCATCTGAAGAATTTGAAGTAAATTATAATGATGATGACTTTATTTCTTTGGATAGAAGCATGAACTTAGGGGGAGATGAAGGCCCAAGTTCTGTTTTAAATTTACCTGGATGGGCATGGACAAAGGAATTTACACCAGGACAATTTGATGTGTCTTTGGTCAAGCAAGTGATGGCTATACAAAAGGCCCTTCAGGAAACTTCAGATGCTGGTACCAAGGCTATTCTTCAAGCTCACCTAGACTCTCTACATCTCATGAAGATCCAGCACTTAAGACATAATATGAGTGTGGATGAACTAAAAAGAGATATAGCTGACTTGAAGACATACAATTCTGAGAAGCTGGATTCAGTATTGCCATATGGTACCATGCAAGATCTATTACTAAGATTGAGGAGAGAATCAGATTCTGAAAAGAAGCTAGCCAAGCTGGAAAACAGAGTTCAAGTTATTGAGAATTCAGTGGCTATCCTTCTTCAAAATCAACAGACTCAGACAAATCTTCTCATGCAACTAGCTAAAGCACAAGGCCTAACTCCTCAACTTGATGATAACAAAAAGGGGGACAGAGAATCAAGTAAGGGGGAGAAAGGACCAACTGAGGGGGAGAAACTTCAAGTACAAATCAGCAAAGTAATTGTACCTTCAATTACAGTCTCCAAGCCAATAGTTGCAGATGCTATAGATCTAATTAAAGCAGCAGCAAACTTGAAAGTTACCGAAAAAGGAAAGTTGAGTTTGATCAACTGGAATAAGATTGATGAGGAGATACAGAAAAAGTTTGAACTAGTCAAGGAGCCAGTTCAGTCAGCCATCCATCACTCTCATGTCAAGCCAATCAGTGTGAATGAGATGAGCATGAACTATCTGGAAAAAGGACAATCTTCATGCATCAAGTCTACAAAGGCTGAATCAATGCTTAAACCAAGGGCAAATTATCCAAAATCATCTTGGAAGAACCCTATGGACACTGTGTATGAGACACCCAAGCCTGATGAAAAGAAGCTTCTGTCAAGATCTATTGTCTTCTATAAAGATCCAGCTGATTCAGCTTCAAAAAGGAGAATTGCTAAGATATTCAGAAATGGAAAGGAAATTTGTGTGGTAGCTGGACATCCACAATTTGCTCAAGCAAAGAAAGAAGAAAAAGCCAGATTAAAGCAGGAAAAGAGGCAAGCTGCTCTAGATGCAAAGAAGTCTAAACAAAAGAAAGAACAGATTGCTATCTTGGCCAAGCTACAGGCTGTAAACTCTTCTCAACAAATTCCCTCTCAACCATCTGAAGCTGCTGAATCAAAGAAGAAAATTGAAGAACAGAAGAAATCCCCAAGGAAAAAAGAATTGGCTAAAAGAACAAAAAGGAAACTGGATGTTGTTGACAAGGAATTGGAAGATCAATTTCCTAAGGAATCCACTTCAGCTACAACTCAAGCATCAAAGCCCTCTGTGGTATTTGAAGACATAAGGGTGGTGGATCCCTACAGGAACATACATGGTGAACTTATTGTGCCAAAGGATGTGCCAATAGAGTGGGATAAAATACCAATTCCTAACTTCAACTTACCAATCCTTAGCAAGCCAAAAAGGACAAAGTCAAGGGCAGTCAAGAAAGTGAAGCTGTCACCTCTCAAATCTAAGTCAGTAGTTAAAGCTCAACCCAAGGTCAACAGGGGAGACTACTTGTACTTGTGTGACATCAAAGAATTTTCAGATCTAAATCTTTATCTGGATGAACTGGATGAAGTAAGGGCAATTGATGCATACAGAAACCTGCGTGAAAGGTTGGTGTTCAAGTACAAAGGAGGAAGGGAGATTCAATGGCCACTTCATAGGATTCTTCAAGAAAGCCAAGTTGTGCTGATTAAAGTCTATTCATCCTTCAAGAAAAACTTTGGGTTCAATGTAACTGCAAGAAGACTAGTATTGAAGAAGATTGAAGAGCTGAGGAGTGTTCGAGCTAAAGATGCACTCCCAAAGACTCTAATCATCCCATACACAGGGAGAAGAGTGCATCTAAGGCCCTACTGGCTGATGGAATTCATGGATGACAAGGGTGTAAGAAGATTCTTTGGATTAGAAGACCAATTGAGTATCTCTAGCAATGAGACTCTCTTGGAAATGCAAGGAAAGCTAGATCTCTCAGACTCTGATGAACTAGAATTCCACAGGCAGCTCTAGAATCAAATTGAAGAAAATAACAGAAAGCTTGGAAGAAGATCCAGACCTTCAAGGAACTAGAAAAATCTGCTCAGGCTAGAGGAGCATCTTGAATTGACTGTGAGCCAAACCTTGCACATTTTAATTAATTGAAGCACTTTCAGTTTAATCTACTTATCTTTAAAGATATATGTTCAGGATGTTTTGTTATCATCAAGTATCTCTTAATTTATGGCTACAATTCCAGTAGACATAAATTGGGGGAGATTATTGTGCATATGTTGTATACTTGATGATTTCATAAACAAAACATCTAAGTAGATTTTACTTAGTGAAATTATGTAGCACTCGACGGATAAGAATTATAGTCCCGACGGATAACTCATTATAGTCCCGACGGATGATTAACTTATTATCCATCGAGTGAGTAGCTTATGTAATAATAAGTTTGTAGCACAGTTATGTATGCACCTTTGTATAGAATCTGTAGTAGCATATAAGTCATGTTGACTTTAACTAGATATGCTGCATAAGTGATATAGAGTCAAGTGTCAAAATAGCTACCGACGGATGATTAACAAAGCCATCGACGGATGATCAAATGACTATCAACGGATGTTTAATATAGCAGTCGATGGATGATCAATTAAATCATCAACGGATGTTCTGAAAGTCGACGGATGATCATATGAAGAATTCAAACAGCAGTTGAACAGTGAAAGCTGACACACAGCCGTCGAGATGTATACAAACACACTGTGGAAGCCCATTAACTGGGTAATAGAGGACGAAAAGCAGCAAAGCTTAAGAATGTTAGATTTTATATTTGTTCAGTCTTTTTGACTTTGTAATCTTGGTATTATATAAACCAAGAGAGTAGCAAATAGAAAAATGACTGAGATAGCTGAGAAACACAAAAACAGAGAAATCTTTGTAAGCAGAATCATTAGCATTTCCTGTATTCTCAGTAGTTCCATTTGTAAGCAGCTGTGAGCATTCCTGCACACAGAGTCCTCTCGATATATAATATATATCTCTGGTGGAATTGTTTAAATCCACCAGAAAGTTTTTAAAGACTCTTGTTTTTAATTACTTATGTTTTGATTCAATTAAGTTTACATTCCGCATTGTGCTAATCAAAACAAATATATCTATAATCGAGTTGAACATTTTTATTTCAAGAAAAAGGTTCAAGAATTCCATTCAACCCCTCTTCTGTAATTCTTGCTATATTGTTAAGGGACTAACAAATCTGTATTATATCCCAAACCTCTTTGGCTGTTTTACAGTTAATGTTGTTGTCAAACATATCACCATCAACACCATTGAACAAATTGTTCATGGCTTTCTTATCCTTCCTGACGTGCTCAATATCAGGATCTGACCATTCATGCCTAGGTTTTGAAACAGATGATTCATTTCCAGTTGCAGCTCTCATAGGTACATGAGGACCTCTCTCTATGCAATCCACATAGGCCTCATCTTGGAAAAGAAGATGTAGGTGCATCTTCACCTTCCAATGGTGATAATTGTCTTTGTCCATAAATGGGATCTTCACTCCAACATCCTTTTTATTCATCTTGTTATTTGTTGTAATCTTTACACTCTTTGTGCTTCAAGAGCTTGCTCTGATACCAATTGTTATTCCCTAACAATACAACAAGAATTACAGAAGGGGGGTTGAATGTAATTCTGGCTCCTTTTCTTGATTTTAAAAAGTTCTAACTTAATACATATAACAATGTTTGATTTGTTAAAGTGCGGAATAGAACGATAATTGAAATCAAAACACTAAGTAATAAAACATAAGGCTTTAAAACTTTTTGGTGGATTTGAATGCATCCACCAGAGATATATATATAATATATCAGTATGAGAACTCTGCGAAGCTTTGGATAGCTCACAGCCGCTTTATAAGTTGAACAAACAAACTACAGAGAGGACAGCTCTGTGAAGCTACAAAGAGAACAAACAAACAAACTATGTGAAGCTTCGGATAGCTAACGCATCTACTAGAGTTGTATGATGTGGCAGGGAGGACAGCTCGATATGAGATATCGAAAGAGTTGTTCAGCTGTAAGATGTCTGAGGGATCATCTGTGAATGACCATGTACTTAAGATGATCAATTTGATTAAACATCTTGAACAACTTGGTTTTGCCATGGATGGGGAGCTGACTTAAGACTTGGTCTTGCAATCACTTCCGGGTTCGTTTTCACAGTTTGTTGTGAACTTTCACATGAATAAGCTGGACGCCAGCCTGGCTGAACTTCACAACATGTTGAAGACTGCGTAATCGAATTTTCCCTCTAAAAAGAGTTTTGTTCTTCTAATTGGTGAAGGTTCTAATCCTAAGAAAAGGAAGAGGAACCCTCCCAAAAAGAAGAAAAAAGTAGGTGAGAAAAAGGCGATTTCACAAAAAGTTGAAGACCCCAAGAGCAAAGTTGTTTGCTTCCACTGTAACAAGGTGGGGCACTGGAAGAGGAACTGGAAGGTTTACCTTGCAGAATTGAAGAGAAGAAGAAGAAGAAGAAGAAGAAGAAGAAGAAGAAGAAGAAGAAGAAGAAGAAGAAGAAGAAGAAGAAGAAGAAGAAGAAGAAGAAGAAGAAGAAGAAGAAGAAGAAGAAGAAGAAGAAGAAGAAGAAGAAGAAGAAGAAGAAGAAGAAGAAGAAGAAGAAGAAGAAGAAGAAGAAGAAGAAGAAGAAGAAGAAGAAGAAGAAGAAGAAGAAGAAGAAGAAGAAGAAGAGAAGAAGAAGAAGAAGAAGAAGAAGAAGAAGAAGAAGAAGAAGAAGAAGAAGAAGAAGAAGAAGAAGAAGAAGAAGAAGAAGAAGAAGAAGAAGAAGAAGAAGAAGAAGAAGAGAAGAAGAAGAAGAAGAAGAAGAAGAAGAAGAAGAAGAAGAGAAGAAGAAGAAGAAGAAGAGAAGAAGAAGAAGAAGAAGAAGAAGAAGAAGAAGAAGAAGAAGAAGAAGAAGAAGAAGAAGAAGAAGAAGAAGAAGAAGAAGAAGAAGAAGAAGAAGAAGAAGAAGAAGAAGAAGAAGAGAAGAAGAAGAAGAAGAAGAAGAAGAAGAAGAAGAAGAAGAAGAAGAAGAAGAAGAAGAGAAGAAGAAGAAGAAGAAGAAGAAGAAGAAGAAGAAGAAGAAGAAGCAGAAGCAGAAGCAGAAGCAGAAGAAGAAGCAGAAGAAGAAGAAGAAGAAGAAGAAGAAGAAGAAGAAGAAGAAGAAGAAGAAGAAGAAGAAGAAGAAGAAGAAGAAGAAGAAGAAGAAGAAGAAGAAGAAGAAGAAGAAGAAGAAGAAGAAGGGTAGTGAGACTGTCGCTTCTGATTCAGGTATATTCATGATTGAAGTAAATATGTCACTAACTCAAATTTCTACTTGGGTATTAGATACCTCCTGTGGTTCTCACATTTGCAATTTGTTGCAGGGACTAAGGAGAAGTAGGACTCTCGAGAAAGAGGAGGTGATTCTACGGATGGGAAATAGAGCAAGAGTTGCTGCTGAAGCTGTAGGATCATTTGATTTACATATGCCTACGGGCAAGCCAATTGTTTTAAATAATTGTTATTTTGTTCCCTCTATTTTGACGAATATTATTTCTATTCCCATGTTAGACTTGGCTGGATTTTTGTTTGTTATTCAGAATAATAAATGTTAAATTCTTAGAGATAACGTTATTTTGGTAGTGGTATTTTAAATAATGGTCTGTATGTATGTGACGTAGAGCATAATTTACTACAAATTGAACACACTAATAAAAGGAAAAGGGATGATGAAAATCTTACCTATTTATGGCACTGCAGACTTGGTCATATTAGTGAAAATAGTCTGCGGACATTGTATAAGGAAGGGTTACTTGACCCCTTTGATTTTGAATCATATCTTACATGCAAGTCTTGTCTATTGGGTAAGATGACCAAATCTCCATTTAGTGGACATGGAGAGAGGGCTGCAGATTTGTTAGGTTTGGTACACACAGATGTATGTGGACCAATATCTACGCAAGCCATTGGTGGATTTTCATACTTTATTACTTTTATAGATGATCGATCTAGATTCGGATATGTGTATTTGATGAAATACAAGTTTGAAGCCTTTGAAAAGTTT
The DNA here is from genome assembly GCF_009905375.1 of Apium graveolens. Lineage (NCBI taxonomy): Eukaryota > Viridiplantae > Streptophyta > Magnoliopsida > Apiales > Apiaceae > Apium > Apium graveolens. The sequence continues at coordinate 74,593,271 of NC_133650.1, read as the reverse complement.
AAAGAATATAAGAATGAAGTGGAGAAACAAACCAAACATAGTATTAAAACCCTTCAATCAGATCGAGGTGGTGAATACTTGAATGGAGAGTTTCTAGATTATCTCAAAGAAAATGGTATAGTCTCTCAGTGGACTCCTCCATATACTCCACAGTTGAATGGGGTATCTGAAAGGAGAAATCGAACTTTGTTAGACATGGTTCGGTCCATGATGAGCTATGCAAATCTTCCAGTATTCCTTTGGACAGTGGCATATTTACTGAATAATGTGCCTTCCAAATCTGTTCCTCAAACTCCATATGAGATATGGAAAGAAAGGAAACTAAGTCTTAAACACGTAAAGATTTGGGGATGTCCAGCTTATGTCAAGAAAGTTGACCCTGATAAGCTGGAATCTCGATCCATAAAATGGAGATTTGTGGGATATCCTAAAGAGACTTTGGGGTATTACTTTTACACCGATCATATGATATTTGTCTCCAGACATGCTACCTTTTTGGAAAAATAGTTTATCCTTGAAGCAAATAGTTGGAGCAAAATAGAACTTAATGAAGTTCAAGAAGCGCAAACTACTACGGTTCAAGAGGAAACACATGTTCAGACTAAACAACCTTATGTGGAAAAGCCCATTCGTAGGTCAGGGAGAGTATCTCGCCAACCTAAGAGGTATTATGGCCTTGTCATTGAGAATGATAATGAGTTGTCATTCATTGATGATGACAACCCTATGACCTATAATGAGACTATGAGTAATTTTGACTCAGAGATATGGCAGAGTGCCATGAAATCCGAAATGGAATCTATGTATGCCAACCAAGTATGGACTTTGGTTGAAGCACCAGAGGATGTAAAGCCTATTGGGTGCAAATGGGTATACAAAAGAAAGATTGGAGCAGATGGCCAGGTGGAGACCTATAAGGCCAGGCTCGTGGCAAAAGGATTCAGATAAAGGCAAGGGATTGACTTTGATGAAACTTTTTCGCCTGTAGCCCTGTTGAAATCAATTCGGATTTTGCTTTCGATTGCTGCTTACTACGACTATGAGATCTGGAAAATGGATGTCAAAACGGCCTTTCTCAATGGGAAACTTGAAGAGGAAGTGTATATGACACAGCCAGAGGGTTTTGTTTCCGAAGGAAATGAACACCTAGTGTGTAAGCTGCTACAAACCATATATGGATTAAAGCAAGCTTCTCGTAGATGGAACCACCGTTTTGATGAGACAATGAAAGAGTTTGGTTTTATCAAAAACGTAGACGAACCATGTGTCTACAAGAAGGTTAGTGGGAGCGCGGTAACATTTCTTGTACTATATGTGGATGACATACTTCATATAGGAAATGATATATCGATGCTACAATCAGTCAAAGTGTGACTATCGAAGAACTTCACAATAAAGGACTTGGGAGAAGCATCCTACATTCTCGGTATGAAGATCTATAGAGATAGATCTAGAAGAATAATAGGTCTTACCCAGGGTACATATATCGAGAAAGTGCTTAAAAGGTTTAGCATGGAAAATTCCAAGAGAGGTCTCATACTGATGAGCCATGGAGTATCCCTTTCCAAAAGGATGTCTCCTAAGGCACCTGAGGGAAGAGAGCGTATGAGTAAGATTCCTTATGCTTCAGCAATAGGGTCTATCATATATGCGATGTTATATACTAGGCCTGATGTTTCTTACTCAATTAGTGTGACAAGCAGATATCAATCCGATCCAGGAGAAGACCACTGGAAAGCAGTGAAGAACATCCTTAAGTACTTGCGAAGGATTAAGGATATTTTTCTTATTTTTGGTGGATCTGAGTTGAAAATAGAGCGTTATACTGACTCTAGTTTTCAATCAGAAAGTGATGATAGAAAATCCATGTCAGGGTACGTGTTTACTCTAAATGGTGGTGCGATTAGTTGGAAGAGTTCCAAACAGTCTACAATGGTTGACTCCACAGCGGAAGCAGAGTATATAGCTGTAAGTGAGGCTGTAAAAGAAGCCGTTTGGATGAGAAAATTTGTTTCTGAGTTGGGAGTTGTTCCTAGCATTGAGGAGCTTATTGTGTTGTATTGTGATAACAACGCAGCAATAGCACAAGCCAAGAAACCTAGGTCTCATAAAAATTCCAAACATATTTTACGATGCTTTCATTTGATTAGGGAAATCATTGAAATAGGAGATGTCAAGATTGAGAGATTTGACATACATAACAACGTAGCAGACCCATGCACAAAGTCATTGTCTCAGATTCACTTTGATCGTCATAAAGAGAATATGGGTATTAGATACCAGGGTGATTGGCTTTAGTTCAAGTGGGAGATTGAAAGTGTTTGTCCAAAATTCAATCATGTAGGATGAGTTAGGAAGAACTTTCTTGTATTCTTATTTGATTTCATTAACATTAATAAAAGACTTTTTTTGGTTTTATTATGGGCTTTATCTATTTAAAGTGTTTTGAATAAGATGTTCCATAGTTTAGAGTAAAGCTTCTAGAAGTATAATGAGATTGTAATAGTGAGATCTAGAAGATGATAACCTTAGACTTAAACAGTTCCTGATCATAGGATAACTAATCGAAAGTTAGTGAATCCGCAAAGATTGGTACATGTTATTCCCAGTGGACTAACAATGAGATTTACAGAAGGGGGGTTGAATGTAAATCTCAAAACCTTTTGCAAGTTTTGAGCAGTTTCTAAGGCTAAGTATTTTAGTAAGCAAATGTGTGTGAATTGCTTGAAGCTAATACAGACAGATATATATATTCAAACACAAATGTAAAGAACACAGAGAACTTAAAAACTTTTCTGGTGGATTTGTTGTTCCACCAGAGATGTGTTATTTCAGAAAATCTGTGATTCAAAGAATTAAATCACAGCTGCTTCCTAGTACAAACTAGATGATTTTCTCTCTGGATTTTTCTAAACAGCTCTGGAAAATTCACATCTAATTACTAGCTGCTACTTGGTTTATATATCACCAAGTTTACAAGTGAAGACAAAACTATAAAATACAATTAAAAAGGCTCTTCACATGTTTCTTCTTCATTTCTCTATCCAATGCAATTTAGGCTTAGCTGTTAATCTTTGAATACTTCCTTGTTTGCACCAGAATGGAAATGCTGCATTTTCTTGATTCCTCATAGAGGCTTCCACATTCCAGTTTGTCTCTGTCAACCCATGTGCCTCTGTCAGCTTATGAATTGTCACTATCAACTGCTAATGAACTAAGCATCCGTTGAAGCTTTCATCCGTTGATGCCTTATCCATTGAGGCTTTATCCGTTGAGGCTTTATCCGTTGATGCATTATCAGTTGAAGTCTTTATCCGTTGAAGCACTTATCCGTTGATGGATATTATCCGTTGAAGCATTAGAGACATCCGTTGAAGCTTCGTTTCTTATCCGTTGAACGTCTTCAATATCAGTTGATACTTCTTCACTTATACAAAATTACAAGGCATGAAATATTTACAATTAGCCCTCCTATTTGCATATCCACTAGTAGTCAACATGACTGATACTTTCCTACAACATCTAGGAATTACAACTTGAATCCAGAGAATAAAATGTGCTACAATACTAAACTTATTGCTAAGTAAAGCTACTCCTTCAACGGATAGACAAGATGGTCTTATCCGTTGAGGCTACAAACACTAGATTTCTACTTAAGTGTTTTGTTTAACTTATCATCAAACTAATACACATATTCCTAACAATCTCCCCCTATTTATGTCTACTAGAACTGTAGGCATAAATTTGGGTTTAGCTTGATGATAACAAAACACTTGACAAATATATTTACTGTAATAAAGCAGAAATTCAAAAGTGCTGCAAAAATGTGTATGGTGAGATGGAATTGAAGAATTACATTGTTTCCAAGGGTGCTCCTTTAGCCTGAGCAGATTAATTTCTTTTCCTTTGATCCCTTGTTTTCTTTCCTAGCCTCATGTCATTCTCCTCTATTTGAAGTTGAAGTTGTCTTTAGAACTCAGCTTCATCTTCTTCATTGATGTCCAACTTAGATTGCATATCCTTGAGAGTTTCATTACTGGCAATCTTGAGCTGATCTTCAAGTCTAAAAAATCTTCTGACTCCTTTGTTGTCTCTGAACTCCATCAACCAATGAGGTGATTTGTGAACTGTAATTCCTCTTTCTTGAATGAGTAATGTTCTAGGCAAGGCATTGGGCTCCCACCAAATTTTCCTTATGTTGGCAATCTTGTTGAGAATCTCAGTCTTGGTAGTCCTGGTAAAGCCAGAATCCCTTTGTATGGCTGAGTAGACTCTAACCAAGGTAGAGTAGCCTTCATTCAGAATCCTGTAGAGAGGCCAAGTTTTTTCCCCACTTCCTTTGTATTTGAACACTAGTCTTTCTGGTAGCTGTCTGTAAGAAGCTATTCCCCTTACTTCCTCCAGCTCATCCAGATAGAGTTCAATATCTGAAAATTCTTTTATGTCACAAATGTGAACATAATCATCCTTAGAGGCTTGTGGCTTAGGCTTAGGCTTCTGAGTGAATTTGATTGAGGTTTTAGAGGGTGTTGATTTGATTCTTCTTTTCTGCTTCTTTGATGGTGGAGAAGAGGTTAAGAAGGTGGGCAATTTGATGGTGTCCCAATCAATTGGTTCCTCCTTAGGAATGATTGTTTCACCATGAATGTTTATGAAGGGGTCAGACACAATGGGTTCAGGAATAGAAGGTAGTGGTTTGGATTTTGATTGGGTTTCTTCAGTCTCATCTACCATCTTTCTCTTTGCATTGGCCTTCTTTATGTTCCCTTTCTGCCATTCCTCTCTTTCCTTACTTCTTTCTTCCATATCATTATCAACCATGTCCCCCATACCTTCATCTTCACTTTTGTCTTTAATTTCTTTCTTTTCTTCAGCTTGACTTGACTTTAGTTGTTTTTCAAGCTTTGCTTGTGCTCTTTTATCAGCCTTTAGCTTTTTGGCTTCTTCCTTCAACCTTCTGGTTTCTTCCCTCTTGGCTATTGAGAATTTGGGATGTCCTTGCATCACACAGATGCTCTTTCCCTCTCTAAAGATAATAGCCATGTTCCTCCTTACAACCACATCCATGGTCTCTTTGTGCTTTATGATACTTCCACCCAAAACCTTGTCTTCATCAGGCTTTGGAAGAGGAAAATCCACTTCTTTCATTTGAGCAAGGCTTAGAGGATTCTTTGTAGAGTCCTTATTGGATCTGTTGTTGGGCTTGAGAACCATAGGTTTCAGATTCTTGGAAGAAGTCTCTCCAACCTTATTCCTCCTTACTGGCTTGAGCTCCATAATAATTGGTTTCACCTTTGTGTTATGCTTCACAGATTGTGATTTAGAAGTTGTAGAACCAAAAATTTGTTGCATCTTTTCATCAATTTTCCTCCTTTGCTCTTTGACTTGCAATTCAGCTGCTGTTATCTAGATTAGATCAATTCCATCAAGCTTTCCTTTGATTTGAATAGTTGGAGAAGTGGTGATGGCAGGAACTAGCACTTGAGATATTTGAACTGTTGTTGATGGCTCTCCTTCCCTTTCCCCATTATTCTCCCCCTTTTTGTTATCATCAAGGGTAGGGGTCAAGCCTTGTGCTTTTGCCAGCTGCATTAGTAGATTTGTCTTAGTTTGTTGATTCTGAATAATGGTGACCATAGAGTCTTCAATGATCTGAACTCTGTCTTCCAACCTGGCCAGCCTCTTTTCAGCATCAGATGCTTTCCTCAGTCTCCCCAACAAATCTTTCATAGTACCATAAGGCATGACTGAATCCAACTTCTCAGCATTGTAGGATTTCAGATCAGCAATGTCCTGCTTGAGTTCATCCACACTTAGATTCTGTTTGAAATGCTGCAACTGCAAGAGATGCAGAGAGTCCAGATGAGCTTGAAAAATTGCCTTGGTACCAGCATTTGTAGTCTCCTGAAGGGCCTTCTGAATAGTCATTACTTGCCTCACCAAAGTGACACCAAACTCTCCTGGTGTAGATGCCTTTGCCCATGCCCAATCAGGGAGATCTGGAATAGAACTTGGGCCTGCTTCTCCCCCTAAGTTCATGCTCTCATCCAAAGAATCAGAGTCATCATCATTAGAATTTACTCCAAATTCTTCAGATGGCTCACCAGCTTGAGAAGGCAGCCTGTTAACAGCAGCTTTGTCTCTGAGAAGAGATTCTGAAGTGTGTACAATGTTTAAAGTCTGTTCAGCCTCCACATTGCCCTGAGCAGCCAATAATTGATAGGCTGGAACAGGGTGAGTAAAAGTGTCAGCATCCAAGGAAATGTTATCAATTACAGCTTTGTAATGTTGCTGAAATTGTCTTTCCTTTTCTGCATCATCCACTATCATTGACTCACTAGCAATGGCTGGATCCACCCTTATAGCTTCTGTACCTGACTTTCTCTCATTTTCTCTATTTTCTTGCATCAGGGACTCCCCCTGGCTCACACACACCCTCACACCCTCACCCTCACCTTCTAAGGTGGCACTCCCCTCACTCAATTTTGCCATGCTGGAAGAAATAGCATGCATATGGTGACTCTCAACCTCTCCTTTTGCCTGGGAGCAACCCAGCCTCTCACTCAAATTATCACTCCCTTCCCTCAAACCTAAAAGTGATTGTACAGTAACCATGTCCTCTACAGTTGGAATTGTTTTTGTTATATGTGTAGAGACCATCAACGGATAGGGAGTATCTGTTGAAGTGGAAACTGATGGTATCAACGGATAACTGCTGTTAAGCTTATTCGTCGAAGAACAACCACTTGTCAACGGATGAGAGATATCCGTTGAAGAAGGAAAAGATGTAGATATAGAAAGTGACATAATTGTTGAATCTGTGTGAATTGATTTTAAGTGAGGTGACACAGATTCTTCAACTATATCTGAAAGAATTGGCTGATGATCCAACAAATCATCTAAAAGATGATGATCATCAGGTTTTGAGTGGGGCTCCTCCCTAAGTTTTAATGAGGGAGAATCAGGAATTGATGTGAATATTATATCCATATCCAGAGAGGGTGATGGAGAGTTTGATGATTGATGTGTTTCTATTATGAGAGAATGGGGATGTGACTCCACATTTGCTGGAATCACATCAAGCTGAATTTGAGAAGGCAAAGATACAGGTGGATGTATATGTGCTGTGTGTGCCCCTTGTGTGGAAACTAGGGTCTTGGCCTTCTTCTTCCTTGAAAAGGCTTTGATTGGTGAATGTGTGGCTTCAGTGTCCCTCCCTCTTTTGTTCTGTGTCCCTGGTTGGGGACTATTTTCAATAGTTGCACCCTTTTGGGAGGATGCAACTAGGGATGTGTTTGACTCCTTTTGAACCACCACAGTCTTTTGAGAGACTGTGGCTTGGCTGGCTGGGGTACCACTCACCTCTCCCACCTTATCCTGGGGGGTTTCTTGATGTTCACCCCTCCCCTCACCACTCACACCCTGTTCACTCCCATCAGGGTTTATGGTAGTTGTTACAACTGTTGTCTTTTGAGAAACAACAAAGGTGGTTTTCTTTGACTTGTGTTTTGAAATTTTAGTTTTGGTGGCTTTGGTAGGAACCTGTTTGGACAAAGACACGGATTCCATTGCCACACTGGAAGGCAAAGAAACAATGGGGTTGGAAACAGTAGGAGTTATAGGAGTGTTTACATCACTTACCTGTGGTGCATTCATGATTGGAAAATATACCAATGGCACCTGGTTGTTGAGGTTCATTCTCAAAAGGTCTGCAAGGACCCTTTTCTCTTGTGCCCAGCATTTGAGTTTATTGTTCTCATTTGATATATCCAATCCTTTAGCAACATGGTTAGCCAATAACATAAAGAATCTATCATAGTAGATGTTATATGGTCTATTAGCTTTGTTACCTAATCTGGAACCTAATTCTAGCATGACACAGTTGCTAAAATTAAAGTACCTATCAGAAACTAGCATATAGAGCATATTAACAAGAGATGAAGTTATGGCATCAAAATTGCTAATCTTCCCAGAGAACACCTTGATAAAGGCATCTCCAAGAAAACTCCATTCTTTCCTAAGGCCCTTCCTTCTAATACTACCTAAACTAGCAGAATCAAAAGCATAGCCTATGGAATCTAACATAGCAGATACATCTTTATCAGTGTGTGGTGTCATGGCATTATTCTCAGGCAACTTAAAGCAAGACTGTATATCATCACAGTTAATGCAATAATCCTTACCTTTGAGAGAGAAGGCAATAGTCATATCTGTGGAGTTGAACTCTGCAGTTGTCCAAATCTCCTCAATCACCTCACAGTAGATAGTTGGGGCTTCCAGCATTGCATAGCTTAGTTTGCAGTTTTTGATGAAGTCCATCATCTTGTGATAATCAGAATGGGCTTCATTCTTTTCAACCAAGGCTACGAAATTATTCTTTTCATAAACAAATCCAGATTGAGACATAATTTTGACTACTGGTGCCATTGTTGTGAGTAGAGGTTGCAGAGAAAAACTTGAGAATTTTGGGAGAGAAGGAGAATAAAAATTGCAAGAAAGCGTAAAGTGAAAATTAGAATTCAATGGGCTTTTATAATTTCTTGAATTAAAACATAAATAAAAATGATTAAATGATACTTTTAAATAAATTACAATCGTTTAAGAATAAAGAAAACTGTAGAAATTCTGAAAACTGCCTTTAATACAAATATATACAACAGTGTATATCTGTATCAACGGTTAAGTAAAAGAATCAACGGCTGTGACTCACTTAAAGTAACTGATGTGACACTTCAACGGATAAGGTAAATAGTTATCCGTTGATGATCAACACTATTTTATCCGTTGAGGGATAAAATTACCAGAAATGTATTTGTCTTTCAACGGATAATGAACATCCGTTGATTGAACAATTTTGGCTTTCAACGGATAGGGAATATCCATTGATAGAATAAGTCTTACTTAAAGCCAACTTTGTTCTTGCAGCAAATTCATTTCAGGCTTCAAGGCAGATTATATAGAGGACATAAATTTATGAATAATTAAGCATACCTAGCTCACTTACTAATCTAGTGAATGTTGATTCATCAAGTGGCTTGGTAAATATGTCTGCAATCTACTTTTCACTTGGAACCAAATGAAGTTCCACTGTACCTTTCATCACATGTTCCCTAATGAAGTGGTACTTGATGTCAATGTGCTTGGTTCTTGAGTGCTGCACTGGATTTTCAGTAATGGCAATGGCACTTGTGTTGTCACAGAATATAGGAATTTTGTCAACAGTTAGTCCAAAGTCAAATAGTTGATTCCTCATCCATAGTATCTGTGCACAGCAACTACCAGCAACAATGTATTCAGCTTCAGCTGTTGATGTAGAAACAGAATTTTGCTTCTTGCTGAACCATGACACAAGCTTGTTCCCTAGAAATTGACAGGTGCCAATTGTGCTTTTCCTGTCTATTTTGCAGCCTGCATAATCTGCATCTGAGTAGCCAATTAGATCAAAACCAGACTCTCTAGGGTACCAAATTCCTAGATTTGGAGTCCCTTTGAGATATCTGAATATTCTTTTAATAGCCACTAAGTGAGATTCTTTAGGGTCAGCTTGAAATCTAGCACAGAGACATGTAGAAAACATTATATCAGGTCTACTAGCAGTTAAATATAAAAGTGAGCCAACCATGCCTCTATAACTTGAAATGTCCACAGACTTTTCAGCCTTGTTTAATTCAAGCTTGGTGGCAGTGGCCATGGGAGTTTTTGCAGATGAACAGTCCATTAAGTCAAACTTCTTTAAAAAATCATAAATATATTTAGTTTGACTAATGAAAATTCCACCACTAACTTGTTTAACTTGTAAACCAAGAAAATAAGTTAGCTCTCCCATCATGCTCATTTCATATTTACTTTGCATTAACTTAGCAAACTTTTTACAAAGCTTATCATCTGTAGATCCAAATATAATATCATCTTCATAAATTTGAACAAGTATTGTAGAGCCATTAACATTTCTAAAGAAAAGAGTTTTGTCAACAGTACCTCTTATGAAGTGATTATCTAGAAGGAATTTTGACAAAGTCTCATACCAGGCTCTAGGTACTTGCTTTAGTCCATAGAGTGCTTTCAACAGATAATACACATAGTCTGGAAAGTTTGGATCTTCAAACCCTGGAGGTTGGCTTACATAAACTTCTTTCTCCAATTCCCCATTTAGAAATGCACTCTTGACATCCATTTGATAGACTTTGAAATTGGCATGGGCTGCATAGGCTAGAAAGATTCTGATGGCCTCAAGTCTGGCAACTGGAGCAAATGTTTCATCAAAATCTATTCCCTCTTGTTGAGAATAGCCTTTAGCAACCAATCTGGCTTTATTCCTTATGACAATGCCATTTTCATCCATCTTGTTTCTGAATACCCATTTTGTGTCAATAGAACTCTTGTTCTTTGGCTTGGGTACCAGCTTCTATACTTTGTTCCTCTCAAATTGGTTTAGCTCCTCTTGCATTGCTAAAATCCAATCTGGATCCAATAGAGCTTCTTCTACTCTCTTAGGTTCCTCCTATGATAGAAAGCTACTATACAGACATTCATCTTGAGTAGCCCTTCTAGTTTGCACTTTAGATGTAGCATCACCAATGATCAGTTCAAAAGGGTGATTCTTGGTCCATTTCCTTTGAGGGGGTAGGTTAGCTCTAGATGAGGATGCCTCAGTATTGTTATGATGTGAGATAGAATGTTGATTGGTTGAAACTCCCCCTGAGTTGCTGATCCTTTGAAAGGAATTGGGAGCTCTATCAACTGATGAAGTGAATTGATTATCCGTTGACAGACTGTGATCAACGGATGCTTCATTATGAACTTCAACGGATGATGCACTTTGTCTTTCAACGGATGCTGCATTGCTTCTTTCAACGGAAGTTGAATTATGACTTTCAACGGATGCAGCATTCTGTGCATTATCCAAAGGCAGATTTTGGATTCTTCTTGAGATGCCTTCTTCATCATTCTCATCTTCACTATCATCACAATATATCTCAATATTGTCAAATTTGAGTCCTTCATGATGTCCCTCATCTGTTAGTCCATCAATATTTTTATCATCAAACACAACATGCACAAATTCCATGACAATGTTGGTTCTTAGATTGTAGACCCTATATGATTTTCCAGCAGAATAACCAACAAATATTCCTTCATCAGCCTTTGCATCAAACTTCCCTTTGTGATCAGATTGATTCCTTAAGATGTAACATTTGCAACCAAAGACATGCAGAAAGTTTAAAGTTGGTTTTCTTCTCTTGAATAATTGATAGGGAGTCATGCCTTTTGCTTGATTGATTAGAGAAATATTCTGAGTGTAACATGCACAGTTAACAGCCTCAGCCCAAAAGTAAGTTGGGAGTTTTGACTCTTCAAGCATTGTCCTTGCAGTTTCAATTAGTGATCTATTCTTCCTTTCCACCACACCATTTTGTTGTGGGGTCCTTGGAGCTGAGAACTCATGCATGATCCCATTTTCTTCACAGAACAACTTCATGGTTGAATTCTTAAACTCAGTTCCATTGTCACTCATAATATTCCTTACATTGAAATCAGGATAATTGTTGACTTGCTTGATATGATTGATAATGATTTCACTAGCTTCATCCTTTGATCCAAGAAAATAAACCCATGAAAACTTTGAGAAATCATCTACAATCACTTGGCAATATTTTTTCCTTGAAATTGACAATACATTGACTGGTCCAAAAAGATCCATGTGTAGCAGTTGTAATGGTTCATCAATTGCAGATTCAAGCTTCTTACTGAATGATACTTTCTTTTGCTTTCCTTTCTGACAAGCATCACACAGTCCATCCCTTGTGAATTCTACTAGAGGCATTCCTCTAACTAAGTCCTTTTTGACTAGATCATTCATTGTCTTGAAATTCAAATGGGACAACTTCTTGTGCCATAGCCAACTTTCAACTGAGCTTGCTTTACTGAGAAGACAAGTAATAGATTCTGCATCTGTAGAGTTGAAGTCAGCTAAGTACACATTCCCTTTTCTAACTCCAGTTAGAACCACTTTATTGTCCTTCTTACTTGTGATAATACAGGCTTCAGAATTGAAGGAAACAGTATTCCCTCTGTCACATAGTTGACTGATGCTCAATAAATTGTGTTTGAGACCATCAACCAATGCAACTTCATCAATGATGACATTTTCTTTTGAAATCAAGCCATATCCCATAGTGAATCCTTTGCTGTCATCTCCAAAGGTTATGCTAGGGCCATCTCTCTCCTTAAACTCTGTGAGCAGGGTGAAATCTCCTATCATGTGTCTTGAACAGCCACTGTCCAAGTACCATAAATTCCTTCTTTTTCCCTGCACACAACAAAATCAATCAAGTTGATTTTGGTACCCAAGTTTCCTTGGGTCCAGCCTTGTTAGTCTTTTTCCTAGACTTCATTCCTCCTGCATCTTTTGACTTAGGTAACTTTGGGTCAACCTTGATCTCAGATGTGGTTGGTTGAAGTGTAGGGTTAGTCACAGAATCATTTAGCACATTTGATTGAATTTGATAAGGCATAGATTGTGCAAACATGTTATTCCACATAGGCATATTGTATGGCATTTGAGGCATACTAAATGCAGTAAAATAAGAATTATTAATATATGGCATGTTTGCAAAATGTGCATGGGGATTCTGATGAGACATAACAGGCATAGCATGCAGAGGTGACATAGACATGTTAGGCATGGAGGGATTTGAAGGCATGGGAGCATTTTTAACAGATTTGCAATTATCAGATAGGTGATTAACACTTTCTGTAACACCCCCAGATCCGGGGTCGGGGATCCGGGTCGTCACAGTCTTTCTTTCCACAATATCACTTCACTTAATTAATAACAGTTAACATTATGCTATGACCCCATACTAACACACAATACAACCCGTTATAGTCTCAGAGATGAAATTGAAATAGGTACAAGTCTTTGAATCCACAATTTAAAAGTTATTACAACCCAAAATGATTATTTGATAAGTTTACAATTAATTGCCATTATCTGCCACAAGTTATAATTATACATAATTGATTCCCAAAAGTAAAAGGTCTGATCTACAGATAGATCTACCTCTGCAGCTATAGCAGCTATGATCTCAACGGGAAGGCGCGGGGTGCTTCCCACGCTCTTGCGTTGGGTCTGCTTGAGTCTGGCCATCCTTCCTAACTGTTGTTGTGTGATGAAGAAATAAAGCAAGAGTGAACATTACAGCTCACAAGATAATATATAGTGTAAACAATAACGCAAGCATCTAAATGGATAACTTGCTGGAAACCTTTATCAGGTGAAAGATAATTACTTACTGGATATAAGCAAAAATAAGGGATGAAGTTACCAATTACTTCACTATACTTATATCATTTATAAGGCTACTTGAACTACCACTGTTCAAAGTATTATAGGTTTCAAAAGATCATCCCATAGATGAGACCACAAGTTAAGACTTGAATAAATTCAATCTTTGAAGTATTATTGAATGAAATAAAGTTACAAGATACTTTATTTAGTCCCGATATATATATCCACATAAATATCTATTAAACATTTCCTGGAACCTCTGTTATATAAAGTATGAACAGAGTTTGTAACATCCAATGAATTTTGGAAAGGAAAAGAATTTTGGCATAAACCCGATATCTTGCTGACCAGGCAAAGATACCAATAAGTAACCTTTTCTACTAGTAGATGGATGAATCCCCCACCGGTCATCACCCTGGCCACATAAGGACCTTGTGCTGGACCGCCACCCGGCCTCTTACGCGTTGATGGACTGCCACCCAGCCACTTACACTTTGATAGACCGTACCCCGACCTGTCGCTTATGCCGACTCAATTAGATGGACTTACTTCCCGAACGTTGGGCAAGTAATCAAATTGTTTTCTCAAAACAACAACCACGTTGCGAATGTAAAATACACCACAGAGCCGGATCCCCCAGGTTTTGAGCGAGTATTTAAATCCCCTTCGAAAGGAGGATCTTAAATATAAAAGAATGAGTTTTGGGATTCGCCCTAACTTTTAGAAATCATTTTGAAGACTCGAAAACATTTTTAAGAATGTTTGGAGTACTGCTGATTTATTAAAATAAATCAGTCCCGATATATTAGAAATATCTGAATATTATTATTTAAATAATATTCTCATAAAGATAATCCTTATAAAAATAATCGAAGTAGAAGTTTTAAAACTTATACTTGAAATGAATAATAATTAACCAAATATATACTTATACGAAAGTATGATCTATATTTGAATAATCGAAAATAAGTTTAATTACCGAAACATTATTCTTTAATAAAATAAAGAATATTATTATATAATAAGCGGAGTCATAATACCTCGAATGAATATTATAAATAATATTCATTAAATAAAATAAACGGAGTCATACATCCTCAAATGAATATCCAATTAATAATCATTAAATAGAATAAACAGAGTCATAAGTCCTCGAATGAATATTCAAATAATATTCATTAAATAAAATAAAGTTATCGAATAAACCTTATTCGATCAATAGTTTTGAAAACTATATCCATATATATATAAATATATATATATATAATATACTCGGGAGCATCGACTCCCGGTTTAGAAAATGTTCGCCTTTGGGTCCCCTATACTAAGGGTATACGCAGCTACTGCTTATCTCTAGCATAGGTATTATGCAACTAATAAGCATTTGAACCAACAGATATATAAATCAAGAATACGAAATAGGCATACATATATACAATATCACATGCTCCAATATATCGCAAAAATTTGCTAATAACAAATATGCATTTATCACAAGATCATGCATATACACATATACATCACAACAACAGTTTATGCGGGTAGAAAACTTGCCTGGGCGACTGGGGGTTACAAATGGCTCGGGACGAGTCTGGTAACCTATAAACAACATGTGAGTTGGAATTAAACCAAAGTCACTTGTAAATCTATACTTTAACCAAATTAGACTCTAACGCTCGCTTTGCATTTACTGATTCTCTTAAGTCACTCGAGTACCCTCGGCTCCACCATTTTTAATAATTTAACCATTACGGGTTTTAAGGCGATTCCTTCGCGAGTGTCTTACCAACTGCCTATTACACTTTACATAAATGTTTCATACTCCAATTAGTCCTTTAAGGTCTTTATCCTATGTTTCAAAGTAAGGCGAGGGGTAATGGTTCGTTCACAAAACGTCGTTACTTAAAACGGCCGTTTCTCCTAAACCGTACATCGGAATCAAACGAACCACATATCAAAACGAAGCTCGTAACATGAACTATCTAAACATGGGAAGGGAGTTCTAGGGTCCTAATGTTATGAACAAAATCAGTCTAAAGTAAATCGGACATTATGACGGTTATGTTTACGCGATTTCCCAAATTTATACCATTCCAAAACAATCACCAATCAACCCCAATCCATTCATACAACCAAAGTCCATCCATATCACACTACAACAGCCCCCAAAACCTCAAGTTCTCCAATTTATGTTATTCTTAATCATGAATTTAAAACTATACTTAAGTCCTTTACTAATCAACAAGTTTCAACATTCAATTCACTACAACTCCAACCCAAACTCTAAACCTACAAGCATTAAGCTACTCTTTTACCATAACAACCAAAATCATCCTAATATACAAAGTAAATCTAGGGTTTGGAGATGATATACCTTCCTTGAAGTGATGTGAGTAGTTAGGAAGCCTTAAGAAGCCTTGAGATGTCTTAGGGATGCTTGGATCTTAAAGGAAAAACAAGAAAAATCAAGTTAAAAATCTTGAAATCACTATTCATTATCTTCTTCATTGATTTCTTGGAAGATATTGAGAATGATTTGGAGGCTTAAACTTATATAATAGCCATAACTATGCATAAGGAGTACTAGATAATTATCTTACCAATTTAGGAAGCTTGGAACTTGAATTTTGAAATTTCTTCTTCTTGAAATGAAGAAAAGCCGAGAGCAATGTTTGAAGAAATGAAATGATTTTGTGTTTGTGAGTTGTTTTGCCTAGCTTGGTTGCTTTTGATTTGTTTTTGGTTAATTACCTTATTAACCTTGAACTTTGTGTGGTTATCATTCATCCACACCTCCTTCCCCCCTATGTCATGCTTATGTCACCTTGTGATGTCATCATCCCTTACTTGCCCTCTTCTTATTGGTTGGATGACCTCATCATCCATAACCTCCTTGATTAACTTCCTAATTGTTTGCCTAATGACCGTTGATCTGTTATACGGTTCGCTTAACTTTCGTTCTCGTTTCTCGTTTGAGGGATCATACCCGGGATCTTATTACTTGGGTTTCCTTAACCTTTCTCAATACATTATAATCCTTTTATGATCCTCTCTTATAATCCTTTAATTTAAATCCTTTTTATCCTGTTACCTTATACTCAATTCTTTCGATATCTGGTGGATTTTCGGGAAAAATCAAAAGGTTCAAATTTGGATTCTGACGATCTTTACATACACTTATATATCATATAGAGTACCAATACAATCTCAGAATATCCATAAAAGAAACCCTACATAGTGTGGCATGAACAGTTTTCTTATTCAGCAATAATCTGCAAAATCACTATTCATAAGGGTTTCAAAAATTTCCAAAAATTGGGGTTATTACACTTTTACAATGCACAGCTTTTTCTAGGAGCATACCTATCAGGTGTGTAATTGTTATGTTTATTAATCCCTACCTTCCTATTTCTTTTAGATTTTCTTTTAGTTTCCTTCTTATCCTCAACCAACTTAAGCCTATTTTTCAGCTGATCTAAAGTCATGTGTCCTATATTCACCTTACTGGCATCTTTGGATGTGCTGGCTCCTTCTTTGACAAAGTTCTTGAAAGTTGAATCATCCTTCTTATTGAGATTTTTATTTTTAAAATTACTTGCCTGTTTCAATTGATGAGCCTTCAACGGATGCTCTTTTTCTTCCTTCAACGGATAACTTTCATCATCCGTTGATTCCACATCCGTTGACAATCCATCAATTAATTCTAACTCATTTTTGTTTTTCTTCCAGGCATCCTCACAGAATGATTCAATTCCCTGAACCTTGGCAATCTGAACACTAACATCCCTAGATGTTTTCCAGGCCTTGATTACCTCATGCTCACTTTCTAATGGTTTAGAAAGAATTTCTACTTTCTTAACAGCTTCTTCTAGTTCACTCTCAACAATCAAGCATTTAAGTTTAATCTTTTCAAGCTCAATTACCTGATCTTCTAACACAACATTCCTATCACTTAAAAACACATTGTTCTCTTTGATCCAAGTGTTTTCTTTAGCTAGTGATTTAAGGGAAACACGCAAATGATATAATTCATTGGACATATCATTTATGGCTTCATTGCATTCATTTTTAGAAAGCTGAGAGAGATCAGTAGTAATTACCTGGTTTCTTGATGAACTAGTTTCATTTTCATCAGAATTAGCCATCAGGGCTAGGTTGACATATTCCATCTCATCATCTTCATTGACTCCATCTGCTGCCCAATCATCTTGAGTGAGAAAAGCTCTTTCCTTTTGTTTGAGAAAATCAAAATACTTCTTTTTGTAATAAACTTGCTCAAATTGCTTCTTATCAGAGGTTGGCTTCCTACACTCACTTGCAAAGTGTCCACTAATGCCACAGTTATAACATTTGAACTTGGATTTGTCCACCATGTTTTTGTTTGGCTTAGTGAATTTTGTATTTTTCCTGAACTTCATCTTGGCAAACCTCCTGGACAGATAAGCCAGATGTTCATCAACATCATCAGAGTCATCCTGACTGGAATTGTTTTCATCCTCAGCTACTTGCTCTTTACCCTTGCTTGATTCTGATTTGCTTGTGCCAATTTTGAGACTTGGCATTGTCTTCTCCTCATTCCTGGCTCCAACCTTCTCACTGTCAGCTACAAATGCAACTGATCCTCCTTTTCTCTTTTCCTTTTCCAACAGCTCATCTTGCTCCATCTCAAGTTCATATGTCTTCAAAATTCCATATAATCTTTCAAGTGTGAAGTCCTTATAATCTTGAGAATTTCTTAGAGAAACAGTCATAGGCTTCCATTCCTTTGGTAGAGACCTTAGAAATTTTAAATTGGAGTCCTTGACTTGGTACATTCTACCATACAGCTTCAATCCATTCAACAGTTTCTGAAATCTGTTGAAGGTATCATTCAATGATTCTCCTTCTTCAAAATGAAAATATTCATACTGTTGAATGAGAAGCTGCATTTTGTTTTCTCTAACTTGCTCAGTGCCTTCACAGATAAGCTGCACAGTATCCCAAATTTCCTTAGCAGTTTGGCTGTTAATGACATTGTCAAACATATCTTGATCTAGGCCATTAAACAGAATGTTCATGGCTTTCTTATCCTTGTGAACCTCTTCAATATCTTCAACAGTCCATTCTGCTTTTGGCTTGGGAATAGACTGTCCAACAGCAACTGTTACAGTAGCAGCTGTGGCCACCTTATGAGGGATGTGAGGACCATTTTCAATGCAGTTGATGTAGCTTTCATCTTGAGAGAGAAGATGTAAATGCATCTTCACTTTCCAGTGATGATAGTTATCTCTTTCCAAGATTGGAATCTTTACATCAATATCCTTCTTACTCATGATGTTAGTAGAATAGATCTTTAAACTCTTTGTATGTTAAGAGCTTGCTCTGATACCAATTATTATTCCCAGTGGACTAACAATGAGATTTACAGAAGGGGGGTTGAATGTAAATCTCAAAACTTTTTCAAGTTTTGAGCAGTTTCTAAGGCTAAGTGTTTTAGTGAGCAAATGTGTGTGAATTGCTTGAAGCTAATACAGACAGATATATATTTAAACACAAATGTAAAGAACACAGAGAACTTAAAAACTTTTCTGGTGGATTTGTTGTTCCACCAGAGATGTGTTATTTCAGAAAATCTGTGATTCAAAGAATTCAATCACAGCTGCTTCCTAGTACAAACTAGATGATTTTCTCTCTGGATTTTTCTAAACAGCTCTGGAAAATTCACATCTAATTACTAGCTGCTACTTGGTTTATATATCACCAAGTTTACAAGTGAAGACAAAACTGTAAAATACAATTAAAAAGGCTCTTCACATGTTTCTTCTTCATTTCTTTATCCAATGCAATTTAGGCTTAGCTGTTAATCTTTGAATAATTCCTTGTTTGCACCAGAATGGAAATGCTGCATTTTCTTGATTCCTCCTAGAGGCTTCCACATTCCAGTTTGTCTCTGTCAACCCATGTGCCTCTGTCAACTTATGAATTGTCGCTATCAACTGCTAATGAACTAAGCATCCGTTGAATCTTTCATCCGTTGATGCCTTATCCGTTGAGGCTTTATCCGTTGAAGCTTTATCCGTTGATGCATTATCAGTTGAAGTCTTTATCCGTTGAAGCACTTATCCGTTGATGGATATTATCCGTTGAAGCATTAGAGACATCCGTTGAAGCTTCGTTTCTTATCCGTTGAAGGTCTTCGATATCAGTTGATACTTCTTCACTTATACAAAATTACAAGGCATGAAATATTTACAATTAGCCCTCCTATTTGCATATCCACTAGTAATCAACATGACTGATACTTTCCTACAACATCTAAGAATTACAACTTGAATCCAGAGAATGAAATGTGCTACAATACTAAACTTATTGCTAAGTAAAGCTACTCCTTCAACGGATAGACAAGATGGTCTTATCCGTTGAGGCTACAAACACTAGATTTCTACTTAAGTGTTTTGTTTAACTTATCATCAAACTAATACACATATTCCTAACAGTACATACTATGCTTGCTCCCTTCAGGAGGATGTCTGTTCTCATAAGTATTTGTGTGGTGACACAATAGCTATTATGTAGGTGCTTATTAGGGAATAAGTTCACTGAACATGACTCGATAAGTTGGACAACTAATGGAGATTACTCACGTGTCAATAGTTATTCACTGAGTGATAGTTGTACAAGTGTCCATAGACTTGAGATCGTTAAAGTTATATTGTATATAATGAACTGTGCTTTGGTTTAGTCCTTAGTCTCAAGGACATCCATTAGGTCTATTCTGGGCATAGGGATTTATGTATGGAGATAGTTAACTTCAATAGAGGATCTACCCCTTCCAGTATAGGAAGAGAATATCCTATTTATTCTTAGTATGCGAGTTCTGGAAGCTTTGGCCAGAGTGTATGAAATTAGAAAGGAGTTTCTAATTTGCATTATGAATAAGAAATCATATGATTAAATTTGATAGGCCTGACACGAGATTCATGCCTTGTATTTAATCAGTATATTGTAAGGGTAGAAGGAATTCATTGTACGGTAACTAGTCACTGACAGGTTCTTGGTATTCTAAGCAGTGAATTCATATTATCCAGATAGTCGTGATATGTATATAATTAATCAGTTAATTATAATTAATGATTTTTAGAATTTATATAAATAATAAATAGAAGGTTTATTATTATTTATTTCTACTATCGTCTTAATATTGAACCTACAGGGTCATACCATAAAAAGATTAATTTATTGATGAAGGTATTTTGAGAGAACAAGTTGTTTTCTAAAGAGTTTAGAAAAATAATAATTATTAAAATAGTTTTAATTATTATTTAAACATTTTATAAGATAAAGTATGGGATTTATATAATAATATATATATTGATATATTAATTATATGAAAACCTAGTGAGCCCTATATAAAGAATGAGATGAGAAGGGTTTTGGTATGCACTTGTGTTTTTATGAAAACTTAGTTGCCACCCTCTCCTTCTTCTTCATCTCTCTCTCTCTCAAAAGAAAAGGGCACCACTTTTGTAATAACTCGAATTTTTGAGACCTTGTAAAACGTTTAATGAATAGTAACCCTGACGGACGGGAAAAACTTTTGAGCCCACACTATATAGTGCATGAGAAAATGAGTTTTGGAGCGATCATATTTACGACTCATCGAGGATTACGGGAATCACAATATAATTACAAGATTAAAACCCTACAGATTTATATCCAAGTATGATAATTCAAAATATAAGGAATAAATACGAAAGGAATTACGTCGTGAACCATTTACAAGGAAGTATTACGAAAATGTTTAAGCGACCGAGCGAACGCGTAAACGATTAAATAAACGTAACGCACTAACTAAACATGGTTAGAAAGTAACCATGGTTACTTTTTGAAATAGTGAGCTAGATATAGGATGATCAACCAAGGCTAATGAAATAGTGAGCTAAGGAAGCTAAAACAGGTAGCTTAGCTTGTAAACTAGGAAGCTAGTTAGATTTGTCCATGGATTTGGCAACAAGAATAAACCTAGGATTCTAAACTAGAGAATATCAAATCAATATAAGATATCACCAACATAATTTCCTAGAAGCAACCAAGGAAGCAAGTATAAAAACTCTCCCCATTTCTTTATTTGTTCCATTCGGCCTTCTTCATCAAGCCAAGGAATTCAAAATCAAAACCTCAAGTTCTAGCCATGGTTAAATCCTCCCATTAATTCTCAAGCTTCCTAACAACCAAAATAAGGTAAGATAAATATTTGATCTCTTTTTATTAAGGTTTGATGGGTGAAATAAAATCAAGAAAGTTGAGAATGAATAGTATGAATAGTAACTCTTCTTTGGTTTCTTGATTTCAATGGTGGTTTTAGGTTCCAAAAACCATACCAAGAACTCCCAAGACTTCACCATCATCTAGAACACATCTCAAGCTTTCAAGAAAGGTAAAAATCTTTGACCCAACTTTATTTAAGATTCAATTTCAAGATCCTTTTAGTATGTAGTTATAAACCTAGTTTTAGTGGTGATATTGTTAAAATCTTGATATTTAGTTAAGTAGATTTAAGGTTGATTGTTGTTGCCTCAAGAACATGATGTTCTTGAGAGGAGCTAGTTTTTTGATGATGATATGATAATTTTTGGTGGTAGTATAAAGATTTAAGGCGTAAACGAAACTCCGATCGTAAACGTAATCTCGTTAAAACGAACAAAACGTAACTTTAAGTTTCTGCAGAACGTCCCGAAGATGTAAACTGTAGTTTCTTGAATAATAACCCTTGATTATGATATAAAATGTTATAAGAATCATTTAGGCACTTGAATCGCTTGATTCCGATTTACAGATCAAAAGTTATGGCCGTTTTACTAAAAGTGATTTACGCGACAAAAACTATTACGAATTACGAACTTTGAAAATATAAAGGATCAACTTAAGAAGGTTCATAAATCATAAAATTTTTAGAGAGAGTAGAATATTAAATTTCCTAACTGCCATAAAAATTTCAAGTAAAAATAATGATTTTTCAATTTTATAAAAATATCGGAGTCGAGACCGCGCGATTAGAAACCGTACATCCATAAGTGGAGCCGCCGACGAAAATGGAAATGAACTTAAGATACTGTGAAAAAGGAAGCGACCATGATGTGAATAAGGACTTAAAGGAATAATAAGGATAAAATAAGTTGAGAGGGTGCATATTAATTAGCACATGAGTGCGGGTAGTCGTAAATTAGAACGGGACCTAACGAAATGAATTGTGTTCATGATTATAGATTTCCGAGCGGAACCTAGAGCATCCTCCACCTCAAGATACCCAGGCAAGTTTATGAACCCAATCTCATTTACTGTTGTGTTGTGAAAGGATTGTTTTATTATCATTGCATAAGTACCATGTTTGCCATGATACGTAGTTATTGAATTTTCGCATGATATAGCGATGTTGTACGATAAGTATATATCATAAAATATTTAATTCCGCTATAACTGTGACGTATTATAATAAGACTGAGAGTCGGTCGGGATTTCAAGATAAAAACCCGGGAATCATTCCGGTGATATTATAGGACGATTACAAGTCCATAGTAGTACGTTTTAAAGGGACTCAACGTCCACTTACCAATATTAAACACCTCGAGCTTTTATTAAAACGATTTCCAAAGATCGTATTCCCTCAACTGTACTTTATCATTTGGACAAGAAATATTTACTTACTATTCATTTATTAGGGAGAAGTATTCTCCAGTAAATATTTACTTCAATCTCGATTAAATATTAAAGTTATTAATGTATTAAACATAAATTAGTTGAGGAATATTATTTTATTCTTTTAAAAGTAAACTCCTTCGAGGTTTAATTATTTATCGATTATCATTTAATTATTTACTATTTATTAAAGGGTTTATTTATGATTTAAAAATCATATAACCGGATTTAAATTACTTCTGATTTTCGAAAATCATTCAAATAATTTCAGATCGTCGGAGAATATTATCCCGACTTATTTTAATATTTTGAATATAGTTTCAAGAAGAAACTTTCCCCCTATTTAATTATTTGTTGACAACGGTCAACTCACATCCTAAGTACTTCCTCCAAAAATTTAGGAAGTAGGTATATATATATATATATATCCTAGTAAGATAAGCTATTTCTATCAACAAGCAAAATGCTTGGGAAACTTCGATGTGGTTCGAGTTCTCGAGATATGATAGAGTTCTTTTAAAAGGACAAGGGAGAGGTAGACTCTAGTACTATGTGTGCTAGATGGACTACCAAAGGTACCGCAGGCGAAGGTACTCTGTGTACTAAGGAACTTGTGAAGTATGTGTATACCCAAAAATGGGACACGTAGCCCGAATGCAGCAAGGGTGATAACCGAGATACGAAGGTGTCGTCCTTCTACTAGTAGAAAAGGTTACTATTATCGTATTACGACTGATCATCATATGCGGTGGCTCCAACGAGTGTCCTATTCTTCCAATTAGAATTGTGATGCAATACTGTAACCCAAGCCTAGGTGCTAGGTTTACTATTAAGGCATTCGCAGGATAATAAAATCCCCTAAAGAATTATTTTCATAAGAAGGTGTGTATCATCAAGGAAAACTAATTTCAAATAAAACATAATTATCATATATGATGTTTTACGTAAGCTTATAATACAGTCATTTTCATACTGTACATTATTATGTTGGGCACTATAGCTCACTCTTGCTTTCTTTAAAATGACACAACACAACAGTGAATCAAGATGTCTACCATGAGAACCACAGCCAGGAAACGGGTAGGAAATGGCCAGTTGTTCCGTAGATTGTTTGGTGTTGTACTGCAGGTAGTCCGAATAAGCTGGATTGGTTTCCAGTTGTTTTTAGTTCGGCTTATTTATAAGTATGACTTATGTAAGGTAATAAATAAGAAACGTATATTTGGCCGACGGACTAGCCTTATTTAAAGTTTATTCCCTGGTAAGACTTAATTACTTTTGGATTGTAATAATTATCACTTTGCGGTTTAATCTACTCTAGTAATGAATGGTTCGTTTCCAAGACAATAACTTGTAAGCGTGTGTATGTGATTGGGGTTGTAAAGTGTGAGTATTTATATATTGTGGTGCAAGGTATGTGGTTTATAGTGGTTTAGATGGCGTGACCTCCGAGATTCCCGACCCCGGATTTTGGGGCGCCACAACTTTTATAAAGCTTCATCTTTATAAAAGCTTCATCGAAGGATTATTCTTGGTGGATACCAGTAGAGTGCTTCACACTCTGAGGAGCAACTGCTAGCATCCATTATCATAAAGTTTCGATTTTCAAGGTATGATTACGATTCCTCCGCTCCCTTGATTTTATATATTTTTCAATATGTGTGATATATGGTTTTACGGAATAATTGTTATATCATGATTCCGCTCGTCCGTAAATTCCTTCATGTTGTATGTCACATGGATTGATGACATGGCAAGTAGGTTGTGTTTCTTTGACATATCCATATAAGACAAACAACTTTATGGAACCAAACATTCAGCTGATTTATTTTATTTATAATGTATTTTTCTTTTCTTTTAATCATTGTTTAATCACTTAATTAAGAATTAAACACCATTAATTATGACCACCTTAAAAAAACTCCTAAATAAATAACATAAAAAATATTATAATTAGTTAAATAATATAAAATGATGTCCTGAAATTTTTGGTCAACTTTGGTCAATGGTAGCTAGGTCAAACGTGGTCAACTATGAGACCAACTGCCTCGATTTTTGTGCCCGGGCAAAAATTCTCTAAATGTTACGAAATTTTTACCATACTTATAAAATACCATTTAAATTATTCATACCAAATTTCAAGTCATTCTAGTATATGGAAGTATTTTATCTAGATTTAGAATGATTAGGTCAGCTTTTTCTTCCGAGTAAAAATACCATTGGTCTTGAAATGGAGATGGATATTTTGACCAAAATTTTGACTTGAATAAATACTTAAAGTATATTTTATAATATATAAAATATATTTGGATGGTAGAAAATATTTTTGAGTATTTTTGAATAATTTTCTCCGAGAAATGCTGATTTTACGAAACGGGAGAAAATTACTGTAAGTATACATGAAATGGGTTGCATGACTGGATATTAATATTCCAACTATGAATATTAATAAGCTTTCAATAAAACTCTTTGTGAGAATATATTTAGGAGCGAAGAGTGAAATATTTTTGATATAGCACGAGACCTCTAAAGAATGTTTCTGTGATATTCCTTTTTCGAACTTGTTGTCATATTGATGTTGCAACACAAATCTAAGAAATGTCATATCTTGATATTTCTTCTTTGATCATATTTCCTTAAAGATATATTCCATAATAGATATAATTTTGATATTTTGGAAAACTAGAATATCTTATATATATATATATATATATATATATATATATATATATATATATATATATGTTTTGAAAGAAATGATTTTGCTAGTTTGACTTTTTGACTTTGATTTGGATCAATTAAATTCATGTCCTAATGGAGAGTATCTACATGTAATTAAATTTTATGTTTAATCGTACAAATGCCAAAATAAATTGCATATAGAAGATATCCTTTCAAATAGGATATATGATCCTCTTTCACAAGGCTCTTGACTAACATGTCATCTACATAGACTTCCATGGTCTTTCCAATAAGTTCCTTAAAAATTTTATTTACCAATATTTGATAGGTGGCTTCTGCATTCTTGAGACCAAATGCCATAACGAGATAATAAAAACACCAAAGTCAGTGATGAATGATACCTTTGGAATGTCATTCTTATACATCTTGATATGATTATAACTGCTGAATCCATCCATGAAACTTAGCATTTCATGCTCCGTGGTAGCGTTTATCAAAGTGTCTATCCTTGGCAGAGGGAAACAATCATTTGGGCATGCATCATTTAGATTAGTAAAGTCAACACACATTCTCCACTTTCCATTAGCCTTTTCACCATCACGAGATTTTCCAACCATTCCGGAAACCGTATCTCCTCAATAAAACCAACCTCTACGAGCTTCTCAACTTCTTGCTTGATAGCTTCCTGCCTTTCATGGGCAAAGCTCCTTTTCTTTTGCTTTACAAGTCTTCTGATTAGGATCCATATTCAACTTGTGGGTGATCAACTCAGGGTCAATATCGGGTATCTGCTGCCGATCATGCAAATACATCATTATTTTCTTGCAAGAACCTTATTAATTTGCCTTTAGGGGGCTCCTCCAGTGACGCTCCAATGAAAGTTACCTTTTTAGGATCTTCGAGAACCAAAAGAATCGGGATCAAATCCTCTGTTGGCTTTCTTTGTTTCTCATCATTTTCACGGACATCCATATCTTCAATGGGTAGAACTTGCCCCCGACTTCATCTACCCTTAACGAGGTTTCATAACAGCTTCTTGCCATCTTCTAGTCTCCCTTTTCTTCTCCTATTCGGTCCCTAGTCGGAAACTTGATCACTGAATGGTAGGATGAGGGGACTGCCTTGAAAGCATGTATACCCGTCTTTCCCATGATTTCATTATATGTTGATCCAGCCTTAACCACCACAAAATTCAACATTTGCGTAGCTTGCCTCGGCTCCTGACCCATTGTTAAAAGTAGTTTAATTATCCCTTTAACGGGACATTCAACTCCAGCGAACCCATAGATCGGCATATCATTTGGGGTTAACTGTGAATCACTGTATCACATTCTTATAAAGGTATCATAAAGTAAAATATCGACTGACACCCCATTGTTTACAAGAACTCTCTTTACCGAGCTATTTCATATGATAGGTGTTATGACCAGAGGATCATCATTGGGAAACTTGACCCCCTCCAAATCAGAGTCATCAAATGTCATTGTTACCCCAGTCTTGGGCCTTTTTGGGGATTCTCCAACTATGTGCATGACTTCTCGTGCATAATCTTTCCTTGAGTTCTTAGAAGAGCCAGCCGCAGTTGGTCCTCCAAAGATCGTATTGATCACTGGTCCTCGTGATTGGGGGTTTCGCCCCTGATCATCTTGATCCCTCCTACGGTCATCGAAGTTCCTTCTTCCATTATTATTTCTTTCTCCTCTCTCACCATCTCCGGTGTACTTACTCAACCTTTCTTTTTGAATTAGGAACTCAATCTCGTCTTTTAGTTGCCGGTATTTGTCAGTTTCATGGCCAACATCCTTGTGAAAACAACAATACTTGCTTTATCCAGCTTGGAAAGATCAGCCTTCAAGGGCTTTGGCCAGCGAATGTCTCTGTCTCTCTCAATTTCCATCAAGAGTTGACTCCTAGGAGAATTCAGTCTAGCATACTCAGTGAACTTTTATCCAGGTCCCCTTTTCTTGGGTGTTGAATCAGCATTTTTGCTAACCCTGGGATACTTATCCTTTGCATTGTATTCCTGGTTTGTCTTCCGCTTCTTGCCACCAGCGGGCTCATTGCTCACCACTGTTTTCTTCAAACTTTCTTTAATTTGAATATACTTTCCTGCTCTACTTTGGAGTTGTAACATATTCTCTAGTGGTCTTTTGGCCAATAACATTTTGAAGAACTCGTTCTTGGTTCCTTGTTGCAATGCTATTATAGCTATCTTATCATCAAGATCTGGGACTTTCAAGGCCTCCTTTGTGAAACAATTCAAGTAGTCCCCAAGAGATTTTTTTGTTCCTTGCACAATACTCATGAGGGAGGCTGAGCTTTTCCCGTGCACCTTCCCACTAATGAACTGTTGATGAAAGCTAGACTTAAATCCCTGAAGGACCCAATCGAATTTGTGGGCAAGCGGCTATACCACCTTTGGTCCATGCCTGATAAGTTTTGAGGGAAAGCTCGACATTTGATTGCATCATTCACCGGTTGCAGCAGCAGTACGTTAGAGAAAGTCCTGACACGATTCGCTGGATCCCCGGTCCCATCATAAGCCTTTAGAGTGGGCATCTTGAACTTTCTTGTGATATGGGTGTTAACAATCTCTGTCGTTAAAGGCGGGGTTGGATCATCTGGTCTCTGAGGGGGAGCAACTCAAACGGGTTTCCCCGAGGGGCATCCATCAACTTCCTCCTTGAGGTTTCCTCCAAGTCGATGACTTGAGCAGTTCCTCGAGTTCCTCTGACTCGGTTGGCCCTTGGTGGCTGTCTAGCTTGACTATTCTCCAAATCCCTCTTAAGCCTTTGGATTTCTGATTCATGAGCATTTATCTTTTCTTCAAAATTATGGGATGTCATTTCTTGAATTTCCTGATATTCGGGATGCCTGCCTCCCACGGGTTCGAGGCGCATGCCTCCAATTGGCTCTTTATCCCTATGTCTCCTCCTATGATGAGTATCCTCACTGGTTGACTCTCTACTCTCCTCGGTTGTATCGGGTCCAGGGTCATCCCGTTAAGTATTGGTTGGTCGCAGACCTCTAATATAATTAGGGTCATTTCACGGCTGTATTGAGGCAGTAAAGGTGGCCTACTCCCTCTGGCCTCAAAATATAATGGCATCCCATATGAGGGGTTTATAGGCATGTGGTGTACTATGGTCGACATCTCAAAATCTGCGAATTGTGTCCTCAAGAGAGCGTTCAGATTGAGCGTTCAGATTTGAGTTTTGAGGGTTCGCCCTAAAGATGGGGTGGTTGAGATTCAGATTGGGGAACTAGAAGATTCACTATCCCTTGAGAGTAGGTTGAGTGAAGGGAAATCTCAATGGCGGATGAGATTATTTGGGTAGTCTCAGCCGATGTTCCTTCAGAAGCGTTGTTTCTGCTTCGTGTGGTTACTATGGTTGATATCTTCTTCCCACAGAAGGCGCCAAATGTTATGGGTAGAAAATTAGGGTGTATTTAATGCTAGGGTTCGTGAGCTCAAGTCTCTATTTGACCGATCTCGTGTTTCGTGACTCAATCTGCCTCTGTACCTTATGTATGCTAAGGATCAAGTCAAAAAACGTAGTTTTGATCTTTGGGGTGAGACCTCTAATATAGGCGTGGGATGCCTTGAATTAGATCAGAGTTAGGAGACTTGGTGGGCAAGTCTCAGATTTAAAATGGACTTTGGAGTCCTATAATGCAGGGATTTGCTTACTTACGGGACTATATGGCTTGAGGACTACTATTTTGAGAGTTTGATTCTGATTCAACTTATTTTCTCAACCATAATTTAAGCCGATTTACGACCCACGAATGTAATAATAAATTCTTGGTTTATGGGCCTTGAAGCCCGATTAGTGTTATATTAATTTTGGCTTTAATAATCAGATTTCATCTTTGGACCAAATCAGGTCTAAATAATGCGTTTATTTATTATACAATTAAGATTATTTTTATCCCCTATCACATTTAATCTTGCATATAAGATTCCAACGTATTTTGAAAAAAAATATAATTTACAAACCGAGTATTTTTTAAAAAACTTCTAAAAAATTGGCATGTTAACAAAAACAAATTGTTGCACGAAATTCGTTTTCCATCGTAGGTGTTGTGTAAATAAGTTTTCTAGGTCGTATTTGGAAGTTGGTTTTTTGGCACAAAAATCACTTCTTTTAATCAAATTAGAGATTTGATCAAATGAAATCTCTGATATTAGTGTTTGATAGTTAACTTTTTCAAATAATTTTTTTATCCCGGAAAGTTAATTTTGAAAAAGCTATTAGTAAGAGTTTTTTCAAGTAAATAATATAAAAAAACTAATTAAAATATCTATTTACCAAACAGTTTTGTTTGAAACACCTAAATTTAATCGGCTAGTCAAACTAGTCAAAACAACTAATTCAAACCGCTACGGCTAACAGTCAATTGCCAAACACAGCCTTAGTTTTACATATCCACCTAGATTTGCCCCTTTCTCCTTTTTTCTTACATCTGATTGTCAAAGTTAACTAAAATGAAAGACCCCGTTAAAAAAAAGTTCACTTCAGATTTTGCTAGTACAATACAATGCTATAACTTAATTTGGAAAAAAGGTGAGTTTTGCATCAATCCATTCACCATTACCATTATCACCGAATTCCGTAAATATTAGCTTAATTTTGATATAACATAACTCTACACTAGAGTAACCTGTAATCTCATTACATCTCTGCAGAATATGTTAAAGAAAAACAAATATAAAGCAGATATGAGCTTTAGCCTTATTCAAATATTCTTCTGATTTGAAGTTCAGAAATAGCAGCATGAGCTGAAGACAGACCAAAATCCTTCGCACCCAAAAGCCCTACCTTTCTAATGCAAACAAGCATCTCTGTAAGTAAAAAGACATCAACGAAGCATACACTAGTCAGCTTTTAACCCCATCAGAAACATTAAAATTTCTCTCCGTAATAATAAGCGGTGCCAACCATTAGCGCCACAGTAGCACCCTGTACAACCACACGAGCTCGCATCAATTTCTGACCAAGTTGAGAGTTTCCCTGTCTGAAACTAATAAGCCCAGCTGTCAGTACTCCGGCAGTGAGAAGCGCACCTGAAATGCAGAAACTCGTCAAGTTTACTGGATGTAGCAACTAAACAGAAGTACTTTTACAATATTGATTTATCATTTACGGTGTATACTGCAGGGCAAATATTTTGTATATGTAATTAACAAGCAACACCATCTCAAATTGAATTCCAAAGAAGCAGAAGATATCTATGCAAGAATGACATAAGGTTTACCGTACTTCTAATAAAAGATGTATTGTTATAGGGAAGCAAAAATCTTTACTAAAATTGTTCTTTATCCTTCAAAGTATTTCCATCTCTCCACAGCATGATAATAATCATAAGCAGCAGGATTTTGGTTTTTTTACTTTTCTTCAGAGAAACTAAGCAACCAAGTACATAGTGAACTTACACATGGCCTACCGCTTGAAAAAATGTGAGAAATCTTACTGCTCGATTCGTATATCATCAAATCATAGAAGACTTTTAAATGTTCTCAATATTATCTGGGGTACTAAATAAGATGGAAAACTAAAAACGTTTTTTGAAGAGAGCCTTGTGGCTATAACAATGGCTATGGAAGAAAATGATTATGATCACAAGGAAACAGATAAATACTTTTGCAAATAATGGCAATGTCCTAAACCTAGCCTTCTAGTACAGATTTAAGGTATTCAGATGCAGCATGCTTATGTTCCATCAAGAAAATAGATCAAATTTTAGAATCTTTTACGCAATTGACACTCCTTGTTTTACGGTCTTTATCAGTAAAACCCTAAAATGAATTGGACTCTTTTCATAAAATGCAGGGTGCTAAATACTTGATACTCCGATGTGGAGATTCTCATGCTCCTTAGAGCACGTCCAATGCAATGCTATAAGTGGTGCAATTTCCATAATTTAAAACCAAATGCTAAAAATTTCAACTCCAAAGAAGTTCTATCCTTGGATGCAAATATGCATATATGTATCCTTGGTTCTAATTTGAAACCAAGGATGCATTTATGCATCCATACCACATCATCAAGTAACCATAAATGACATGCATATTGGTAAACTTTAATTAAGATATAGGAGGAAAAGACAAAAATGAGTTAAATTTGGAATTATTTGGTTTCAAAATGCAACTAGCATTGGAGTTGAAGTTCTATTATAGCACCAAAAAATACTTTTTGATGCCAAATTATAGCAATGACTATAGTCATTTTGCATCTAGCATTGGACTTGCTCTTATGTACAATGACAACATAGTGACAGTATAATTAAATCCACACCTTATGCTTCTTAGAAACCAATATAATCGATTAATATTGTTGTCTACGCTTAGGCGAAGAAAGGGATATGTTTAGTATTCGATTAATATTCCTGAATAGGATTTACTATATTTTGTTGCCAAAAACTAAATGCTAAATGGAGTCACTAGTCCTTACGATCACCAGAGACAAAAAAACTTGCATAACTTATAACTTGTAGGGTGACAATACCCTACCTAGTCCAACAAATCATAACGCATAATTCAGCATGATTCAAGACAAAAATATATTAATCTTTTTTTCCAATGTAGCAAGTCCTTTTTTTCTCACATGTATCCCTAACAAAATTCACATAAAAACGAGAGTATCACAAGCTTAAGTATAGTAACAATCTTCACATATAGAACATGACACGGTACAAACAATATATTGACATATCACAATCCCTTGTAAGTGGTCACTATAGCAACATTAGCTTTGATATCATCATTTGCAATGGTACGATAATTAAAATATAGATTACTTGACCTCTTATTCCCTACTGCAACCATCCTAGTATCAATTTAATTCTACGATATTGAGTAGTACCAAATGAAAGTCAACATGGTTATTATCACAAGGTAAAAGTTGCAACAGAGTTAATTACATATATAGCACAGTCAGTAATGGAGTTAGAAATTTTGGTTAGGGTACTCCAAAGTATAACACACATAGTAAAGTAATATATGGATAACAATGACATAGTATTAGCTAGTTGTCAAACCAGAATATGAGCTACAATTGGTACACACAAGAAATTCCTGCATCTACAACAGCCTTGTATATTAACTACAAACATATATATGGTTTTAAATATGCTAAAAGGCCCAAAACCCTAATCAAAAAAGAATCATATCGAAGATCTTAAAGAGAAAGAGAAGTAGAAGAAACCAAATAGGTAAGAATGCAAAAGAATTCCTGGTATTTTTGAAACTGAAACAAGATGGGAAATATTTGTGTGCAGCATATATGTTGGCACAATTTTATTCTATATGAAAATGGAATTATAAATTACTAATAGTGAAGATATACTACATGCTAGGAAGCATTAGTGCGGGTGCGGGGGTGCACTGTACAAGGCTAATGAAATTCAGCAGATCAAAAAATATGGGGGCTCAGGGTGGGGCAGGATTCGGCAAATATTAATATGTTAATATACTTACCATATTTACATTTCAAAAGTTGCATTTAAATAAACTAAATAGTCAAATAAGTTCATTATGCTTAAGATTACATCACCTTGCCATCATTTTACAAATAAAAAATAAATTCCAAACAAGTGTAACGTGTTGCACAAGAATCAAAATCCATGCTGTTGTACTTGTTCTGTTCCTGCTCTTTGGTCATGGAAATTATGGAAGAGGAACTGATGCTTTGATTTTATGTTTGTGTCTGAATTGACCAACAAAAGATGCACAACTTAGATCGAATTACTTAATACTTTCAATGAGAGATTGGCCAAAATTCGTAGTTAAAAGATTAAAGAGGCTGTCAAATTTAGAATGGGGGACAAGCCCTCGGGGTTATTGAATGATGGTATGCAAAGTAATTCTAAAGGCAGAAAGATAAGAAAAATAAGATCAGGTCAGGCTGGATCAGGAGAAGATGTTAGCATTTCAGATAGTCTGGTTGCTGGACATGAAAGTAAATCTAGTAAAGCAGCAACTGCAGATTACTTCCGGAAAAAAGAGGATTCATGGAGAGCCTTGCACACGTGAAGGGCATAAATCGGATACATTGGTGCAAGGAGTTGGCAAAACACCAATGGAGGATAAAAAATATTGAGGAGAAGCAAGAGGTCGGGAAAGAGGTACATCAGGTAAATGAGGGAGGTGGGAAGAGAGCTCTACTCTGGAATGCGCTAAAATTATTTCCAGCGATGAAAATGATACAGATCCTCCGCAAGATCAACCAGATGAAATAAAATGATTAGACACATCATGTCTGTCGGGTAAGCTTTCTGGAACAGCAATAACCATATGCTTGCTACGAAAAAATAATAGAAGTCTGGTTTGTGTCCAGGACAGTTGTATAACATAAATCACTAGCTTCCCAACTGGATTTGTGCATTGCAGACTAACAAATAACATTGTGGTCGGAGACTCGGAGTAGATCCTAAAGCTAGATTCATATGATTTTTAAGTGATAATATGCACATTAGTATTTTAATGACAACACACGTAGTAATAATAAAATTAAAATCCAATCCTTAAGCTTCTTAAAACCAATATAAGCTAACTGATATTCTTGTCTATGCTGTTGCCAAGAAAGGGACATGTTTGTAATCAGAAGATAGTTCTAAATAAAATTTACCGCATTCTGTTACCAAAAATATTAATTGGAACCATTAGCCCTTACGATCACCAGAGCCAAGAAATAACTTGCATTACTTATAACTTGTAGGGTGAAAACGTACTACTTAGTCCAACAAATTTAATTCGGAATTAAGCATGTCTTGAGACTACAATACCTTATTCTATTTTCAAACATGGCATACCGTCTTTTGCACAAAGCCCTAACAATAATCACATAAAATCAAGAGCAAAGAACGATAACTAGCAAGGACACGATAATTTAGATAACGGATTACTTAACGATTTACTCCCTCTCGTAAAGAGTAGTGCATAACAGATGTGAAATGCAGTAGTTTCCATTGACACATTTTACCAAACACCTAAATGGCTATACAAAAACCACGTTCATATGTAAATAAACAAAAGCGAGAGAAAGGATACCAATAGGCACGAAGGGATTCTTAACACGTTTTTTCTCAGGGAACAAATCATCGAATTCAGTATCCGATGATGCCATTTTCTCAACAGATTAATGATGCTTGATGCAAAACCCTATGTCGCAGGATCCAAACTCGTGACCGAATTGTGTGTGTCTCTGCGTATGTGTATGTATGAATCGGTCTCCACGTCGCGCTTCCTTGTCCACACTTCTTAAGGCGGTCGGCGCTGCTCTTTATTTCTTCCAAGTTTCTATAAATGGAAAGACTAAACTGCCCCTATTTTTCATATTTATATAAAAAAAATGTGGTTTGTGTGAATTGAGGTTGGAATATTTCATTTTGCATTCACCTATATAACTTCATATCACTATATCATATTGTCACATGTACCTTTTATTATATACATAATATGTAAGTGTGTTAAATGAATATTTAACTTTAAAAATAGTTACTTGAATTCCGAAAAAAGATAGTTACTTGAATATTTATACAGTTAATTTTAAAGAATTAAATTCGAGATATAAAATTAGGCATAGTACATAAATCGATTATGATCTTATTTGTTAATCATTTTTATGATCTTATTGTGAAGAAGGTCATGGGCTCAGGTATTGTATCATTGTTTATCGTTACCTCGTTAATGTACTTATATTTATGGACCATTACTTATCTAGGACACACATATTGGTACACACATAAGTCGGGGGTCTTTTGAGAAAACAGAATCTTCATTCTTTGGATTGAGGGTAAGGCTGCGTACGATATACCCTCCCCAAACACTGCCAGGATTATTGGGTACGATTGATTGATTGATTGATTATTAATCATTTTTTAGTTTAAAAATATATCTCATATATCTTTAACATATTTTTATTATAAAAAGTAATTAAAATGTACTAATATAATTTTTTTTAAAATATTAAAAATAAAGTGCTTATATATAAATAATCTATATTTATATTACATATTTAGATAAATTCGAATTATAATAAGTCAATGCATTTTAGTTTATTTCGAATTTGAAATCAGACTTTAGCTCATTGTTAAAAAAATACTCGAAATTTGACTACATGAACCGGCCGAAAAGAATCGTCACATTCTACGTTTAATAAATTTAAATTACAAGCTCGGCGAGAATATCTTACCAATAATGTGAATTTTTTTCATATCTTATATTAATATAAATTAATGTGTTTGAGGTCTTTATAGGATCAAGTCAATTGATTATTTGTATTAAAATTACAAACTTCAGTGGTAGCGCATTATTGTTTTTGGAATTTGTCCCTATTTTATGAATATTCGAAATTTGATATGAGATCTCACGATATTTGTTAAAACTACGATGATATATTAAATCAAATTATTTTTCATTTTTCACTTTAAAAAACTAGCCTTTTTAAAAAGAATTCTTTTAGATAAGCAATATTCATTGATCAAGATAATATTGTACAAATATTTTGAATTATTCGAATAGAAGTTATATATGTACTATATTGTAGCATTTGATTCAATGTATTTTATATTATTTAAAGAATATATATATATATATATAGTTTAATAATTTAAAGTAATTAACCAGTTCAGCTGATATTTATAAAACTTATTCAATTGAAAAATATTTAATTTTAGAAGAATAGTATACAATGTTATCAAATTATTATATAAAGAAATATTGGAGCCTCAATGAAAGAAACTTAAAAACAGTTTAAATAACGATATAATTACAATTTTTTCTTCGAATTCTTGAAAAAAATCATGAATATTAATAATAATCTTTACAATATATAATTTATTTTTATGTTACAACCATGACTGATACACGGTTGCATAAAAAATAAATATGGATTGTTTGTTAGTGATAATGTGAATATCATATATAAATTATAGCAATTTATTTATTACATAATTTTTATATTTTTGAATAATTATAAATGCATGTTATTTAAGTAATCAATTGTCACACTAGATCTTAATAATGATTATACATGTACATAAATCAGATATTTAGCATATAAATAATTGAAACTATCATAATTTACTAGGAAATGTAACATGCGATAGTTCACATGATAACACATACACACATATAACTTAATCTTACTTTGTTAACTTGAGTGTAAATAAAAAACTAACATTTTCTGTTAGGAATATATGTGCATTAGTTTGATGATATGTTTAACAAAACACTTAAGTAGAAGTTTAGTGTTTGTAGCCTCAACGGATAAGACCACTTTGGCTATCCGTTGATGGTGCAGCTTTACTTAGAAATAAGTCTAGTGTTGTAGCACATTTCAGTCTCTGTATTTAAGATATAATTCTTAGAAGTTGAGAGAAAATATAAGTCATGTTGACTACTAGAAGATATGCAAATAGGAAGGCCAATTGTAAATATTGCATGCCTTGTAATTTTGTATAAATGAAGTGGTATCAACAGATGTCTTAAAGACCTTCAACGGATGAGAAACAAAGCTTCAACGGATGTCTCTAAAGCTTCAACGGATAGAGCTTCAACTGCTAACACATCAACGGATAAAGCCATCAACGGATGAAGGCTTCAACGGATGTTCTGTTAAATAGCAGTTGATAAGTGGTAGTTGTAACAGCAGACAGAGGCACATGAGTTGACAGAGATAACTGAAATGTGGAAGCCTAATTTCAGGAACATCAGAAAAAGCAGCCGTTCTACTCTAGTACAAAGAGGCAATAGTCAACAAAGTACTTGAGTGATATGGAGAAGAAACAAGTGGAGAACTTATTTTATTATTGTATTTTTATCTTTGTCTTCACTTGTACACTTGGTGATATATAAACCAAGTAGCAGCTAGTAATTAGATAAGAATTTTTCAGTGCTGTTTAGAAAAATCTTGAGAGAAAAATTATCTAGTTTGTACTAGGATGCAGCTGTGATCAACATCTAGAATCACAGATTTTCTGAAATACCATCTCTGGTGGAACAACAATCCACCAGAAAAGTTTTTAAGGTCTGTTGTGTTTTTTACATTAGTGCTTGAATATATATCTGTCTGTATTAGCTTAAAGCAATTCACACACTTGTTTATCTTGAACACAAAGCCTTTAAAACTGCTCAAAACTAGAAAAAGTTTTGAGATTTACATTCAACCCCCCTTCTGTAAATCTCATTGTTAGTCCTCTAGGAATAACAATTGGTATCAGAGCGAGCTCTTGACACACAAAGAGTTTAAAGATCTTGGAAACTAACAAAGATGAGTAAGAAGGATATTGGAGTAAAAATCCCAGTTCTTGACAAAGACAGTTATCACCATTGGAAGGTGAAAATGCACCTTCATCTACTCTCCCAAGATGAAGGTTATGTAAACTGCATTGAGAATGGTCCTCACATTCCCCACAAAGTAGCCACAGTTGCTATGGCCACAATTGCTGTTGGTCAATCCATTCCAAAACCTAGAGCAGAATGGACAATGGAAGACACAGAAGAAGTCCACAAGGATAAGAAGGCTATGAACATTTTGTTTAATGGTCTTGACAAGGATATGTTTGATAATGTGATAAATTGCACAACTTCCAAAGAGGTTTGGGACACAGTTCAGCTACTGTGTGAAGGTACAGAACAAGTAAAAGAAAACAAAATGCAGCTTCTCATTCAACAGTATGAGTATTTTCATTTTGAAGAAAATGAATCTTTAAATGACACATTCAATAGATTCCAAAAGCTGTTGAATGGACTGAAGCTATATGGTAGAGTGTACCAGGTGAAGGATTCAAATCTTAAATTTTTAAGATCCTTGCCAAAGGAATGGAAACCCATGACTGTCTCCTTGAGAAACTCTCAAGATTATAAGGACTTCACTCTTGAAAGATTATATGGAATCTTGAAGACTTATGAACTAGAGCTGGAACAGGATGAGGTATTGGAGAAGGGAAGAAAGAAAGGAGGTTCAGTTGCCTTGGTAGCTGAAAATGAGAAAGAATGTAGACAAGAAACTGTGAGATCTACATCAAACTCCAAATATGGCACAAGCAAATCAGAATCAAGCAAGGGTAAGGAGCAAGTTGCTGAGAATGAAGATAACTCCAGCCAAGATGACTCTGATGGTATTGATGAGCATCTTGCATTTCTGTCCAGGAGATTTGTAAAGATGAAATTTAGGAAAAACACTAGAGCCACTAAACCTCATAAGAACATGGTGGACAAATCCAAGTTCAAGTGTTTCAATTATGGTATAAGTGGACACTTTGCAAGTGAGTGCAGAAAGCCAACTTCTGAAAAGAAGAAATTTGACCAAGTAGATTACAAAAAGAAATATTTTGATCTGCTCAAGCAAAAGGAGAGGGCTTTCATTACTCAAGAAAAAGATTGGGCAGCAGATGGAGAAGAAGAGGATGAAGATGTGGAATATGTCAACTTGGCTCTCATGGCTGATTCTGAGGAAAATGAAGTTAGTTCATCAAGCAACCAGGTAATCACTACTGATTTAACACAGCTTACTAAAGAAGAGTGCAATGATGCTTTTAATGACATGTCTACTGAATTATATCATTTGCGTGTATCTCTTAAATCTCTTGCTAAAGAGAATAGTAGGATTAAAGAGAACAATCTATTTTTAAGTAATAGAAATGCTGTGTTAGAAGATAAGTTGATTGACCTAGAGAAAACTAAGCTACATTGTATATCTGTTGAAAATGAACTAGCTGAATCTGTCAAGAAAGTAGAAATACTTTCCAATCAATTAGAGAGAGAGCAAGAGGTGATTAAAGCCTGGAAGACATCTAGGGATGTTAGTGCTCAAATTTCCAAGGTCCAAGGAATTGAATCATTCTGTGAGACTGCCTGGGATAAAAACAAAAAGAAACTGGAATTAATTGATGGGCTGTCAACGGATGTGGAATCAATGGATGATGAAAGTTATCCGTTGAAGGAAGAAAAGGAGCATCCGTTGAAGGTTCCTCAATTAAAACATGCAGATGTTTCTAAATGTGAAAATCTAAAGAAACTCAACAAAAAGTTTGGTTCAACTTCCAAGAACTTTGTCAAAGAAGAAGCAAGCACATCCAAAGATTTCAGTAAGGTGAATATAGGGCACATGACCTTAGAACAGTTAAAGAATAGGCTCAAAGTGGTTGAGGATAAAAAGGAAACTAAAAGGAAATCTAATAGAAATGGGAAGGTAGGGGTTAACAAACATAACAATTACACACCTGATAAGTATGCTCCTAGAAAAAGCTGTGTGCATTGTAGTAGTGTTAATCATCTATCTGCTAATTGCAAATCTATTAAGAAAACTCCCATACCTGTACCCTCTTCCATGCCTAATATGTCTGCATCACCTCTGCATGTTATGCCTGTTATGTCTCAACAGAATCCTTATGCACATTTTACAAACATGCCATATTTTAACAATCCTTATCTTGCTGCATTTAGTATGTCTCAAATGCCATACAATATGCCAATGTGGAATAACATGCTTGCACAATCCATGCCTTATCAAATTCCAAATGTGCTAAATGATTCTGTGACTAACCCTACACCTCAACCAACTACATCTAAGATCAAGGTTGACTCAAAGTTACCTAAGTCTAAAGATGCAGGAGGAATGAAGTCTAGGAGAAAGGCTAACAGGAATGGACCCAAGGAAACTTGGGTACCAAAATCAACTTGATTGATTTTATGGTGTGCAGGGAAAAAGAAGAAATCTATGGTACTTGGACAGTGGCTGTTCAAGACACATGACAGGAGATTTCTCCCTGCTCACTGAGTTTAAGGAGAGAGCTGGCCCTAGCATAACCTTTGGAGATGACAACAAAGGGTTTACTATGGGATATGGCTTGATTTCAACAAGGAATGTCATCATTGATGAAGTTGCATTAGTTGATGGTCTCAAGCACAACTTACTGAGTATCAGTCAACTATGTGATAGAGGGAATACAATTTCCTTCAATTCAGAAGCCTGTGTTGTCACCAGCAAGAAAGACAACAAAGTGGTTCTAACTGGAGTTAGAAAAGGGAATGTGTACTTAGCTGACTTCAACTCTACAGATGCAGAATCTATTACTTGTCTCTTCAGCAAAGCAAGTTCAGTTGAGAGTTGGCTATGGCACAAGAAGCTATCCCATTTGAATTTCAAGACAATGAATGATCTAGTCAAAAAGGACTTAGTTAGAGGAATTCCTCTAGTTGAATTCTCAAGGGATGGCTTGTGTGATGCTTGTCAGAAAGGCAAACAAAGGAAAGCATCATTCAAAAAGAAGCTTGAAACAACAATTGATGAACCATTACAGCTGCTGCATATGGATTTGTTTGGATCAGTCAATGTATTGTCAATTGCAAGAAAAAGATATTGCTTAGTGATTGTAGATGATTTCTCAAAGTTTTTATGGGTCTATTTTCTTGGATCAAAGGATGAAGCAAGTGAAATCATTATCAATCACATCAGGCAAGTCAATAATCATCCTGACTTGAAGGTTAGGAATATCAGGAGTGACAATGGAACTGAGTTCAAGAATTTGTCAATAAGGCTGTTCTGTGAAGAAAATGGAATCATGCATGAGTTCTCAGCTCCAAGAACACCTCAGCAAAATGGGGTAGTTGAAAGAAAGAACAGATCTTTGATTGAGGCCGCCAGAACAATGCTTGAAGAATCAAAGTTACCAACATATTTCTGGGCTGAAGCTATTAATTGTGTCTGCTACACTCAGAATATTTCTTTGATCAATCAAGATAAAGGCATGACTCCTTATCAGTTGTTCAAGAGAAGAAAACCAACTCTAAACTTTCTTCATGTCTTTGGATGTAAATGCTTTATACTGAGGAATCAATCTGACCATAAAGGGAAGTTTGATGCAAAGGCTGATGAAGGGATATTTGTTGGTTACTCAGCTGGAAAATCTTATAGGGTCTACAATCTAAGAACCAACATTGTTATGGAATCTGTGCATGTTGTGTTTGATGATAAAAAGATTGATGGACTAACAGATGAGGGACACAATGAGAGACTCAAATTTGACAACATTGAGATATATTGTGATGA
This sequence comes from Apium graveolens, assembly GCF_009905375.1. Taxonomy (NCBI): domain Eukaryota; kingdom Viridiplantae; phylum Streptophyta; class Magnoliopsida; order Apiales; family Apiaceae; genus Apium; species Apium graveolens. Next base: position 74,551,565 of record NC_133650.1, on the reverse strand, counting down.
TAGTGAAGAGGAGATTGATGGAGATGACACTTCAAAAGGGATTCAAAATATGCCCTTGGATAATGCACAAAATTCTGCATCCGTTGATAGAGGCAATGCAGTATCCGTTGAAAGACATAGTGCATCATCCTTCGAAATACAAAATGAAGCATCCGTTGATCATAGTTCATCAACGGATAATCGATTTACATCATCAGTTGATAGAACTCCAAATTCCCTACAAAGAACCAACAACTCAGGGGGAGTTTCAACTAATCAACACTCTGTCTCACATCATGACAATACTGAGGCCACCTCATCTAGAGCACATCTTCCACCTCAAAGGAAATGGACCAAGAATCATCCCTTTGAACTGATCATTGGTGATGCATCATCTAAAGTGCAAACAAGAAAAGCTACTCAAGATGAATGTCTATATAGTAGTTTTCTATCTCAGGAGGAACCTAAGAAAGTGGAAGAAGCTTTATTGGATCCAGATTGGATATTAGCTATGCAGGAAGAGCTGAACCAATTTGAGAGAAACAAAGTTTGGAAGCTGGTACCCAAACCAAAGAACAAGAGTCCTATTGACACAAAATGGGTATTCAGAAACAAGATGGATGAAAATGGCATTGTCATAAGGAATAAAGCCAGATTGGTTACTAAAGGCTATTCTCAACAAGAGGGAATAGATTTTGATGAAACATATGCTCCTGTTGCAAGACTTGAAGCCATCAGAATTTTTCTAGCCTATGCAGCCCATGCCAATTTCAAAGTCTATCAAATGGATGTCAAGAGTGCATTTCTAAATGGAAAATTGGAGGAAGAAGTCTATGTAAGTCAACCTCCAGGGTTTGAAGATCCAAATTTTCCAGACTATGTGTATTATCTGTTGAAAGCACTCTATGGACTGAAGCAAGCACCTAGAGCCTGGTATGAAACCCTATCAAAATTCCTTTTGGAGAATCACTTCACTAGAGGTACTGTTGATAAAACTCTCTTCTTTAGGAATGTTAATGGCTCTAGTATACTTGTTCAAATTTATGTAGATGACATAATATTTGGTTCTAAAGATAATAAACTTTGCAAAAAGTTTGCTAAGCTAATGCAAAGTAATTATGAAATGAGCCTGATGGGAGAACTAACCTATTTTCTTGGTTTACAAGTTAAACAAGTTAGTGATGGAATTTTCATTAGTCAAACTAAATATATTCATGATCTTTTAAAGAAGTTTGACTTAATGGAATGTTCATCTGCAAAAACTCCCATGGCCACTGTCACCAAACTTGAATTAAATAAGACTGAAAGGTCTGTGGACATTACAAGTTATAGAGGCATGGTTGGTTCACTTATATATTTAACTGCTAGCAGAACAGATATAATGTTTGCTACATGTCTGTGTGCTAGATTCCAAGCTGATCCTAGGGAGTCTCACTTAATTGCTATCAAGAGGATTTTCAGATATCTCAAGGGTACACCAAATTTAGGTATTTGGTATCCTAGAGAATCTGGCTTTGATCTAATTTGTTATTCAGATGCAGACTATGCAGGTTGCAAAATAGACAGGAAAAGTACAACAGGCTCCTGCCAATTCCTGGGAAACAAGCTTGTATCATGGTTTAGCAAAAAGCAAAATTCAGTCTCTACTTCTACAGCTGAGGCTGAATACATTGCTGCTGGAAGTTGCTGCTCTCAAGTGTTATGGATGAGGAATCAACTCCTTGATTATGGACTTCATGTTGACAAAATTCCTATCTTTTATGACAACACAAGTGCCATAGCCATAATAGAGAATCCTGTGCAGCACTCAAGGACCAAGCACATTGATATCAAGTACCACTTCATCAGAGAGCATGTCATGAATGGTACAGTGGAACTACATTTTGTTCCAAGTGAACAACAAATTGCAGACATATTTACCAAGCCACTTGATGAATCAACATTCACAAGATTGGTAAGTGAGCTAGGTATGCTTAATTACTCATAAAATTTATGTCCTTATTGCAATTTGAATTGAAGCCTGAAATGTATTAGTTGCTAGAACAAATTTGACTTCTTAACAAAGATTATTCCATCAACGGATATTTCCTATCCGTTGAAAGTCAAAATTGTTCTGTCAACGGATGTTCATTATCCGTTGAAAGACATATACATTTCTGGAATTTTTATCCGTCAACGGATAAAACTGAAGTACCTTTCAACGGATGACAGTTTACTTTATCCGTTGAAATGTCACATCAGTCGATTCAGGTGTTTCACAGCCGTTGATTCTATTTTCTTAACCGTTGATACTCATACATACAGCTGTATGTATTTGTTTTAAAGGTAGTTTTTAGAATACTTACAGTTTATTCTTAAACGGCTGAAATTCACTAACATATATTTATTGTTTAATCTTTTATTTATACTTTTTAATTTGAGAAAGTATATAAGCCCTTCTGATTTTTCATTTTTACTTTACGCTTTCTTGAAATTTCAAAGCTTTTACCATTTTCTCTCTGCAAATCCTTCAAGTTATTCTCTGCAACTTTTACTTATAACAATGGCACCTGTAGTAAAAATTATGTCTCAATCTGGGTTCATCTATGAGAAGAACAATTTCATAGCTTTGGTAGCAAAGAATGAAGCCCACTCAGATTATCACAAAATGATGGACTTCATCAAAAACTGTAAACTTAGCTATGCAATGCTGGAAGCCCCAACGATTTACTGTGAAGTAGTTGAGGAGATTTGGACAACTGCTGAGTTCAACTCCATAGATATGACCATCTCTTTCACTCTCAAAGGTAAAAATCACTGTGTTAACTGTGATGATTTACTAGCATGTTTTAAATTGCCTGAGAACAATGCCATGACACCACACACTGATAATGATGTATCCAGCATGTTAGATTCCATAGGTTATTCTCTTAACTCTGCTAGTCTAGGGAGTATTAGAAGAAAAGGCCTTAGGAAAGAATGGAGTTTTCTTGGGGATGCCTTTATCAAGGTTTTCTCTGGGAAAATTAGTAATTTTGATGCCATAACTTCATCTCTTGTTAATATGCTCTATATGCTTGTTTCTGATAGGTATTTTAACTTTAGCAATTATGTTATGCTAGAATTGGGTACTACATTAGGTAACAAAGCTAATAGACCTAATAACATCTATTATGCTAGATTCTTTATGTTATTGGCTAACCATGTTGCTGAAGGTTTGGTCATAACCAATGAGAATAATAAACTCAAGTGTTGGGCACAAGAGAAAAGAGTTCTTGCAGATTTATTGAGAATGGATCTCAACAGCAGTGTACCATTGGTATATTTACCAATCATGGATGCACCTCAGGTAAATGAGGTAATTGTTTCTACAACTCCTACTTCTTCCAACCCCTCTATGTCTTTATCTTCTAGTGTGCCCATGGAATCTGTGACAATGCCCCAACAGATTCCTACCAAGGTCACCAAAACTAAAATTTCAAAATCAAAGACAAAGAAAACCACCTCTGTTGTTTCTCAAAAGACAACAGTTGTAACACCTACCCTTAACCCTGAGGGGAGTGAACAGGGTGTGAGTGGTGAGGGGAGGGGTGAACATCAAAGAAACCCCCAGGATAAGGAAGGAGAGATAAGTGCTTCCCAAGCTAGCCAAGCCACAGTTTCTCAAAAAGCTGTGGTGGTTGAAAAGGTCTCTAGCATATCCCTAGCTGCATCCTCCCAAAAGGATGTAACTATTGAAAATAGTTCCCAACCAGGAACACAGAACAAACGAGGGAGGGACACTGAAGCCAAACACTCGCCAACAAAAGCTTTTATTAGAAGAAAGAGGGCTAGAACCCAATCTTCTACACAGGGTGCACACACTGCACAAATACATCCATCTGTATCTATGCCTTCTCAAACTCAGTTTGATGTGGCTCCAACAAATGTGGAGTCACAGCCCCATTCTCTCACAATTCACACACATCAATCACCACACACTTCATCACCATCTCTGGATGTGGATATGTTATTCCCATCAATTCCTGATTCTCCCTCTTTATAACTCAGGGAGGAGCCCCACTCAAATACAGGTGATCATCATCTTTTAGATGATTTGTTGGATCACCCGCAAATTCTTTCAGATGTAATTGAAGGATCTGTGTCACCAAAACTCAAATCAATCCACACAGATTCAACAGTTATATCACTTTCAATTTCTACTTCTTTTCCTTCTTCAACGGATATCACTCATCCGTTGACAAGTGGTTGTTCTTCAACGGATAAGCTTAACAGCAGTTATCCGTTGATACCATCAGTGTCACCTTCAACGGCTATTCCATATCCGTTGATAGTCTCTACACACTCAACTGAAACAATTCCAAGTGTAGAAGACATGATTACTGTACAATCACTTTTAGGACTGAGGGAAGGGAGTGACAATTTGAGTGAGAGGCTGGGTTGCTCCCAGGCAAAAGGAGAGATTGAGAGCTCAAATAAGCATGTTATTTCTTCCAGCATGGCAAAAGTAAGTGAGAGGAGTACCACCTTAGTAGGTGAAGGTGAGGGTGTGAGGAGTGTGAGCCAGGGGGAGCCCCTGATGCAAGAATATAGAGAAAAAGAGAGAAAGACAGGTACAGCAGATATAAGGGTGGATCCAGCCATTGCTAGTGAGTCAATGATTGTGGATGATGCTGAAAAGGAAAGACAATTTCAGCAATATTACAAAGCTGTAATTGATAACATTTCCTTGGATGCTGACACTTTTACTCATCCTGTGTCAGCCTATCAGTTGTTGGCTGCTCAGGGCAATGAGGAGGCAGAAAAGACACTACATCTAGTACATACAACAGAATCTCTTCAAAGGGATAAAGCTGCTATTAACAAGATGCCTTCTACAGCTGGTGAGTCATCTGAGGAATTTGGAGTAAATTTTGATGATGATGACTCTGTTTCTTTTGATGGAAGCATGAACTTAGGGGGAGATGAAGGCCCTAGTTCTATTCCAAATTTACCTGAATGGGCCTTGACAAAGGAGTCTACATCAGGGCAATTCAATGTCTCCTTAGTCAAACAAATCAGTACTATCCAACAGGCCATTCAGAAAACTTCACATGCTGGTACCAAGGCAATCCTTACAGCTCACCTGGACTCACTACATCTCATGAAGTTGCAGCAAGTAAGACATAATCTGAGTGTGGATGAACTCAAGAAGGATATTGCTGACTTGAAATCCTACAATTCTGAAAAATTGGATTCAGTCATGCCCTATGGTATAATGAAGGACTTATTGTTGAGATTGAAAAAGGATTCAAATACTGAAAAGAGGCTGGCTAAGTTAGAAGATAGAGTCCAAGTTATTGAAAATTCTGTGGCCAGCATTCTTCACAACCAACAATCTCAAACAAGTCTACTTATGCAGCTGGCAAAGGCACAAGGCTTGACCCCTCTCCTTGATGATAACAAAAAGGGGGAGAGAAAAAGGGAAGGGGAAGGAGAGCCATCTACAAAAATCCAGATATCTAAAGTGCTAGTTCCTGCCATCACTACTTCTCTAATTATGCAAATCAAAGGAAAGCCTGATGGAATTGACCTAATCCAGCTAGCAGCAGCTGAAATTCAAGTGAAAGAGCAAAGGAGGAGAATTGATGAAAGGGTGCAACAAGTGTTTGGCTCAACACAAGATAAATCAATATCTGTGAAACATAGCACAAAGGTTGAACCAATCATTATGGAGCACAAGCCAGAAAGGAGGAATAAGGTTGGAGAGACTTCTTTCAAGAATCTAAAACCTATGGTTCTCAAGCCCAACACTAGATCCAGCAAGGACTCCACAAAGAACCCCCTAGACTTTGCTCAGATGAAAGAAGTGGACTTTCCTCTTCCAAAGCCTGATGAAGACAAAGTTTTGGGTGCTAACATCATAAAGTACAAGGAGACCAAGGACATAGTTGAAAGAATAAAAATGGCCATTATCTTTAGAGAGGGAAAGAGGATCTGTGTGATGCAAGGACATCCCAAATTCCCAAAGGCCAAGAGGGAAGAAACCAAAAGGTTGAAGAAAGAAGCTGAAAAACTCAAGGCTGACAAAAGAGCACAAGCAAAGCTTGAACAACAGCTAAAGTCAAGTCAAGTTGAAGGAGAGAAAGGAATTGAAGTCAGGGGTGAAGACAAGATTGCAAACCTAGATGAGATTTTTGGGAGTATATTTGGTGAGAGTATGGAGGAAAGAGAGGAATGGCAGAAGGGAAACAGAAGAAAGGCCAAGGCACATAGAAGGAGTGAAGATAACACTGAAGAAACTAAATCAATATCTAAACCACTACCTTCCATACCTGAACCTTGTGTTGCTGATCCCACTATAAACATCCATGGTGAACTAATCATCCCAAAAGAGGAACCTATTGATTGGGACACCATCAAATTGCCTACCTTTTAAACCACTCTTCCACTACCAAAGAAACAGAAAAGAAAATCCAAATCTACACCTCCCCTAACCTCTAAGAAATTCACTCAAAAACAAAAACCTAAGCCTAAGCCACCCATTTCTAAAGATGATTATGTTCACATCTGTGACATAAAAGAAATTTCAGACATTGAACTCTATCTGGATGAGCTGGAGGATGTAAGGGGAATAGCTGCCTACAGACAGCTACCAGAGAGATTGGTGTTCAGATACAAAGGAGCTGGGGAAAGAACATGGCCTCTCTACAGGATTCTGAATGAAGGCTACTCTACCTTGATCAGAGTCTTTTCAGCCATACAAAAGGATTCTGGCTTTACCAGGACTGCCAAGACTGAAATTCTCAACAAGATTGCCAACATAAGGAAAACTTGGAGGGAGCCCAATGCTTTGCCCAGAACTTTACTCATTCAAGAAAGGGGAATTACAATCCACAAATCACCTCATTGGTTGATGGAATTTAGAGATGATAAAGGAGTCAGAAGATTTTTCAGACTTGAAGACCAACTCAAGATTTCCAGCAATGAAACTCTCAAGGAAATGCAATCTAAGTTGGATATCAGTGATGAAGATGAAGCTGAATTCTACAGACAACTCCAACTCCAAATTGAGGAAAATGACAAAGGGCTAGGAAAGAAAACAAGGGACCAAAGAAGAAAAAGATGATTTGCTCAGACTAGAGGAGCACCCTTGGAAATTCTGTAAATCTTCAATTACCTCCTAGTACATACACTTTTGCAGCACTTTTAAATTTCTACTTAGTTTCAATTCATATATTTGTTAAGTGTTTTGTTATCATCAAGTTAACCCTGAATTTATGTCTACAATTCTTATAGACATAAATAGGGGGAGATTGTTAGGAATATATGTGCATTAGTTTGATGATATGTTTAACAAAACACTTAAGTAGAAGTTTAGTGTTTGTAGCCTCAACGGATAAGACCACTTTGGCTATCCGTTGATGGTGCAGCTTTACTTAGAAATAAGTCTAGTGTTGTAGCACATTTTAGTCTCTGTATTTAAGATATAATTCTTAGAAGTTGAGAGAAAATATAAGTCATGTTGACTACTAGAAGATATGTAAATAGGAAGGCCAATTATAAATATTTCATGCCTTGTAATTTTGTATAAATGAAGTGGTATCAACGGATGTCTTAAAGACCTTCAACGGATGAGAAACAAAGCTTCAACGGATGTCTCTAAAGCTTCAACGGATAGAGCTTCAACTGCTAACATATCAACGGATAAAGCCATCAACGGATGAAGGCTTCAACGGATGTTCTGTTAAATAGCAGTTGATAAGTGGTAGTTGTAACAGCAGACAGAGGCACATGGGTTGACAGAGATAACTGAAATGTGGAAGCCTAATTTCAGGAACATCAGAAAAAGCAGCCGTTCTACTCTAGTACAAAGAGGCAATAGTCAACAAAGTACTTGAGTGATATGGAGAAGAAACAAGTGGAGAACTTATTTTATTATTGTATTTTTATCTTTGTCTTCACTTGTACACTTGGTAATATATAAACCAAGTAGCAGCTAGTAATTAGATAAGAATTTTTCAGTGCTGTTTAGAAAAATCTTGAGAGAAAAATTATCTAGTTTGTACTAGGATGCAGCTGTGATCAACATCTAGAATCACAGATTTTCTGAAATACCATCTCTGGTGGAACAACAATCCACCAGAAAAGTTTTTAAGGTCTGTTGTGTTCTTTACATTAGTGCTTGAATATATATCTGTCTGTATTAGCTTAAAGCAATTCACACACTTGTTTATCTTGAACACAAAGCCTTTAAAACTGCTCAAAACTAGAAAAAGTTTTGAGATTTACATTCAACCCCCCTTCTGTAAATCTCATTGTTAGTCCTCTAGGAATAACATTTTCTCATATATACATATGTTGAATTTCAAAAACTAACATTTTTTCATTAAAATCAACTTTTATATTAATAGTAATGTAAATTTTACATTATTGTATATTATGATGGCAAGTCATTCTAACTTCAGTTATACATTTTTTTATCTTTTTAAATTGAGTAACTTAATTGTAAGTTAGTAGTGAACTCAATAATAATATAAATCAGTACATATAGTTTATTTAAATGAAATTCAAAATTTTTGGTCAACTATGTATTCAGCATATATGTTAATTTTTAGCTTTTTCTTTGTAAACATACTAGCGGCATTCTACAAATTAAATTTAATCGTTTCATTTTAAACGTACACTGACTACCCTATTTATATTCATTCATTAAATACAAATTATACAACACAAACAAGAATATATATTTTTTGCTTAATGAGCTATATTAGAAATGTTGTGTAATTTGATAATGTCTTGTATGAAAATAATACAAATTGATAAACAGTTGTGCAAGACATGCCTGTACAATAAAAAGACTAAGTCAAATTGACAACCCTAAGTAAGTTGTATTGTTATCTTAGTTTGCATTTTGTATTTTAACATTTAAAATCTGTAAAAATGTCAAAGAGCGGACTGAAGTCTTTTTCTATAAACAGTATCAAGCCTAAGAATTCTATCTGGAAGAAGATCAAGAAGATCATGCCTCAGAAGAATTATGAAGAAGCTTGGAGTTGAATAGATCTGTTTTGAGAAAAATGTTCTAAGTCAAAATCTCTACAAGTCACTAATTTAGTGTTATAGAGAAGTCATTCGAGAACTCCAGAATGACTTATAGAGAACTCAGAAAAGCTACTAGAGAACTCAGAGATATCGACAAGCCAAATTGAAGACATGAAGATTGGAGATATCGACAAGTCATTTCTTCACTAGAGAACTCAGAGTTATCGACAAGTCAAAATTCATTAGAGAACTTTGAGTTATCGACAAGTCAAAATTCATTAGAGAACTCTGAGTTATCGACAAGTCAAAATTCATTAGAGAACTCTGAGTTATCGACAAGTCAAAATTCATTAGAGAACTCTGAGTTATCGACAAGTCAAAATTCATTAGAGAACTCTGAGTTATCGACAAGTCAAAATCACTAGAGAACTCTGAGTTATCGACAAGTCAAAATTCACTAGAGAACTCAGAGATGTCTATAAGCCAAATCGAAGACATGAAATAGAGAGATATCGACAAGATAAATTCTCTTATAGAGAACTCAGAGACCTCTACAAGTCAAATCAACTATAGAGTAATGAGAGATCTCGATAAGCCAATATACTTATCGAGATGTCAAGTTCTCTATATGCCTAACTGGATTCCTCGAGGTAAAATCTCAAAGTACAAATTGTAGACCAGTTCAATATCCAAGATTAACAATCAACAAACAATCCAACCAGTTGGATTGACAAGTCTACAAAAAGCAGCTTGAGGAGTGTGTAAGATCAAGGGTGAAGATTAACTGACAAAGAAAGATCAAAGTTAACACAGTATGCAAAGATATGCTAAGCTAGAAATGGAAGATATACTTTTCCTAAAATGGAAATGATAAGTGACAATTTACTAAAGTGAATAGCATCTCTTATTATACACTGTGTAAACCAGTAGTTAACTATCATATAAAGTTAACACTGGTCATTTGTTAGTTGTAACAATTTAGATAAGAAAATCTTGTATTCTCTCAAGGAAGAAGTTAAGCTCTTTATCAACAAAGAGCCTAGAAATTTTGTAGCAAAATATTCTTAATTTTTATATAAAATTAAGTGACTTTTGAAAGATTAGTGTTAACTGTTATTGCTTGTTTAATTTCGTTATTAACACATTTCACTGCAAGATTTAATTTACTTTGTTCACAACCATAAATATTTTAAGAAAAGAATAAAAACACAAAAACACATTCACGCCCTCCCTCTGTGTATAATTCATTACCTAACAAGTGGTATCAGAGCAAAATCTGAAAGTAAACAGATTCAAGATCTTGGAAGAATGAATACACAGAAAATCAGTAGTATCAAAATCCCTACTTTTGACAAAGCCAACTACACTATTTGGAAAAAGAAAATGTTGTTATTTATCAAGATGGCCAATTCACTCTACATTCAGATTCTCGAGAATGGGTCATTCACTCCTATGGTTAGAGTTGAGGAATCTACAAATGGTGATATGGTCATTCCAGCTCATTATGCTCCAAAAGACCCTTCTGAGTACACTGAGCCTGAGAAAGAAAAAGTTTTCCTGGATAGTGGCTTGCAGCTGATATTGATAGAGTCACTTGAAAATGTAATGTACAACAACATTGTCAACTGTGACACTGCCAAGCAGATCTTGGAAAAGTTAGATCTAATCAAATAAGGATATTGATTTCACAGTATGAGGGTTTTATGGCTAAGCCAAAAGAAAGTATCACTGATGTGTTTGAAAGGTTTAATAAGATGATAAATGACTTGCAGCTCCATGACAAGTACTATGAAGCTGAATAAGTGAACTTGAAATTTTTGCCTACACTCTCTGATCATTTGGAACAGAAAATTTCAGCAATCAGAGAAGGGAGAGACTTGAGCAGAATAATACTGGAAGTTCTATATGGAATTATAAAAACATATGAATTAGAGATTATTCAAAGGAAATTATTAAGAACTGGTCAAGGGCATATTATGGATGGTTCAAGTGCTCTAATTGTCAATTAAAGCCAGACCTCTAATAATGAGCCAATATCCAAGACTCCAGTTGCCTCAGCAAGTGAGCAAAGAAACAATGATTCATAGTAACAAGTCATTCTGGAATTGGAAGAAGATGAGTTCTACACCCTTGATGAACTTGATGAGTTTGATCAGTCAATGGCCTATCTGGCAAGAAAGTTCTCTAACATTAGAGTAAAGAATCCAAGATTCTTCAAGGGTAAAGGACAGTCATTCAACAAATACAGCAGTTGGAAAGGAAAATGGAAGTACACATCTGATAGAAAAAATGGTTACAAAACTGGATCTGCTGGCAGATCAAAGATAAGGTGCTTCAACTGTGATGAATTAGGCCATTTTGCTACAGAATGCAGGAAACCCAAGAAAGCAAAGAAAGACAAAGCTTATCTTGAACTGGAAGCAAAGTATGAAGCTCTTCTGAATAAATAACAAAGCAAAGCTTATATTGCAGAGGGAAAAAGTTGGGATGATTCTGATAATGATGAAGATGAGGAAGTTGGAAATTATGCACTAATGGCCTTGGAGCAAGGAGAATTGTTAAGTGGCATTTATGACACTTTATAACGCTCCATTAATCTCCGAATTGGTGTTTTGTACTCAAGTTATTGGTATTTTAATGTGTTTTCTAGTATTTTTGCATTTCAGGCATTAATCCGAAATTCAGGTGAATTAGCATTGGTTTGATGCTAATATGGTGTTAGGATGGTGTCCAAGGAATAAAGGCTTGTGAAGACCAACTCATTGCAGCAAAAAAAGAATATAAAAGAAGTTTTTCCGGAAGACCGGCGTGCCCGCGCCCGAGGAACAGAAATACAGCGCACTCGCGCTGGTCAAGCGCGCGGTCGCGCCAGGACGGGAATTAAAGTCCTGATTTTGTTGACTTTTGATTGGATGGACTTCTACTATGCATGGGATGCTATATATACCTAAATAAAGGACGTTTTAATAAAGAGACGTACCAGAGCTAAGGAGAAGTTGTAAGAAGACCGTAGAGCATAATTCAACCAAGGCGAAGAAGATTTAGTTTATTCTTGTGATTCTTTATTTTAAGTTGTAACTTGGATGCTAGTTTTCTTATTCTTGAACCTTTACTTTTGTTTTGTACTTGGTTTTATTAAGTATAAAAACTACGGTTATTATACCATGCTTTCATTGGAACCCACGTTGATGATGAGTTCGATTATGGGCTAATCGTTATCGTGGGTTCTAACGGATTTATTTATGGATTTTTTAGTCAATTTGTTTCGATGCCTTAGTGTGTGGTGATTGTATGATAACCTAGTATGGTTGTGCTTATTCGTCTTATGAGCGTCGCGAACTTATAAGATAGCATGTTAATCTTTAATGAAGCAACAGTGAATTTAAGGATTTTGAACTTGCCATGCTAGCATAGGTTCATGTGTTATTGTTATGAATGATTCGTAGGTAATTTTAACCATCTTGCTTGCCCTATGTAATCACGATAGATAACTTGTACATTAAGCCATTATGTTGTCAAATTCTATAGACATATAGGGTCTCAATATAATTGGTGTTTATTCAGCTTCTATCTCTTTTGTGGATGACTGGTAGTATGTTATTCGTACAACAAAAGTTGGCGTTTAGCAGTTTCGTGTTATCCGATTTGTGTCATCACCATTACATGCTAAGGTTAAGAACGAAAAGGCTATTGAAAGAAGTATTTAATAAAGTTAGAATCTCATGTTTGTGTCATATATTATTCAATTCTCTTTAATCTCTTACTTAATGTTCTTTAGTATAAATTCTCAATAATTAATCATAGTATAATCAAAACCCAATTTGTTATTCGTCTTAGCATTGAATAATAGCCATATCATTATTACATAAGTGCATAAATCACAAAGTTAACCTAAACAGTCTCTGTGGGAACGAACTAGAAATAATTCTATATTACTTGTGATTACGTATACTTGCGTGAATTATTAGCGCGTGTTAGCGACTAACAAGAATCATCCTCATTAAAATCACAGGTACCAACTCTCACCACCATTGATTTAAATGTGAGTCAATATAAGGAAACTGTAGAAAAGATGAGCAGAGAAATGTTTCACATTCATACAAGTATGGTTGTTGCTAATGAAGAGCTTAGCAGACTGACAAAGATAAATGAGAAGCTTGAAAATAAGAAACAAGAAGCTGAATTGTTGTTGGTAGAGCTTGAAGCTGTGAGACAAGAGAATGCATATCTAAAGAACAAGCTCAAGTGTGCAAATGAGATTGAAGCAGTATTAAGGGAGAAGCTGGAAAAGAATGAATTAAAGTTGAAGTCTTTCAAGAATGCATCTGAGCTGGTTGGACAATACCATGAGAAAAACAAGCCATGTGCAAATATTGCTATTGGTCTTGATTATGATATCTTGAACAGCAAGAAGAAAAATATAGTGTTAGGTAATGAATCACACACAGGGGGGGTGAATGTGTTTTTCTGATTTTAGGTTTTTCTTCAAAGATAATGATTGAACGAAGTAAATTAAATCTTGTATAGAAAAGTGTTCATGCAGAAATTAAACTTGCACAAAATAAAGAACACAGATCTTCAAAACTCACTTAATTTTTGTATTAAAAATTAAGATGTTTTGCTACAAAATTTCTAAGCTCTTCGAAGTTAAAGAGCTCAGCTTCTTCTCGAGAGTGTTACACGAATTTTTGATCTAAATTGTTACTTCTAACTAGAGGACCATTGTTAACTTTATAGCTCAGTTAACTGCTGGTTTACACAGTGGATAATAAACATGCTATTAGCTTTTCTAAACTGTCACTTGTCATTTCTATTTATAGAAAATCAAATCTTCCATTTCTGGCTTAGCATATCTTTAGCATCTCGTGTTTACTTTAATCTTCCTCTGTCAGTTAATATTTGCCATTGATCTTGCACACACTTCAAGCTACTTTTTGTAGACTTGTCAATCCAGCTGTTGGATTATTTGTTGATTGTTTGTCTTGAATATTAAACTGATCTGCAATTCTGTACTTTGAGACTGTACCTTGAGATTTCCAGTTTGAATTAATAGAACACTTGATATCTCGATAAGTACAAAGGCTTATCGAGATCTCTAGTACTCCATATCGAGTTTGGCTTGTAGAGGTCTTCAGCTCATCGAGATCTCTAGTCTTCATAACTTCACTTGACTTGTAGATATCTCTGAGTTCTCGAATGGATATAGACTTGTCGATAACTCTAAGTTCTCTAGTGAAAGAATGACTTGTAGATATCTTTTTTTTAGTTCTCGAGTTCTCTACTCCCATTGGATATTGCTTATCCGTTGAGTAGATATATAGCTCAGCCATCGACTAGATATATAGCTTATCCGTCGAGTAGATATTGCTCATCCGTCGAGTAGATGTTGTTCATCCATCGAGTAGATATATAGCTCATCCGTCGAGTAGATATTTCTTATCCGTCGATACTCTCTGAAGTTTGAATGACTTCTCGATAAGTCATTCTAGATTTCTCGGATGACTTCTCTATAACATTAAATCTGTGACTTGTAGAGATCTTGACTTAGAACATTTTTCTCCAAAACAGATTTATTCAACTCCAAGCTTCTTCAAAATTCTTCTGAGGCATGATCTTCTTGATTTTCTTCCAGATAGAATCCTTAGGCTTGATACTATTTTAGAAAAAAGACTCCAGTCTGCTCCTTTGCATTTTTACAGACTTTAAGTGTTACAAGTACAGAATACAAATTTAGATAGAATCCTTAGGGTTGACAAGTTGTCTTAGTCTTGTTAAAGTATAGGCATGTCTTTTACAACAATCTCCCCCAATTTGTGAGAAGATTGCTTCACACAAATTCATGCTTGTTAACAAGTCTAACCCCAAGTTTAAAACTAATGGAAGATAAGATTAAAACATAAACTTGATAGAATTACAACTTGTATAACATAAAATTCACCAAGCTCCAAGATTACAGGAATCAGGTAAACACAGTTTTTACATCTGCTTCTTCTCTAAGTTTATCCTTCAAGTGATCAAGAATTTCAAGTTCTTCTATGATGAGTATTCCACTTAGAGCTTCCACAAGTTTTTGCCTTGCTGTCTTAGGGTATCCTTGGTCCAGATACTCTAAAATGAATCTTGAGAATCCACCAACTTTGATGTTTAGAAATCTACCATCTTTAGAAATTCTGCTCATTCCTTTTGCTTTCAACTCTTCTGATCTTTTTATAAACATATCTATTTCTACATCAGGTTTCCTTCTTCTTTCTTCAGCTTCAGCCTTATCTCTTTTCTTTGTTTCCTCCCTTTCAATCAACCATTCAGCCAAAGATGATCTCCAAGTTCTTTTAACAGTGTCCTTGCCTTTTAATAAACTTAGCACTCTCTTAATTTATGTAGGAGTCAAAGGATCCATTAAGTCTTTGTTTAGAAGAGTGAATGTACCATCCTTAATATAGACTCTAACTTCTCTCAGTGATACAACCCAGACTTTGACAATTTCCTCAGCTGAATTTTGGAAATGGTCGTCATCTGTGATGCACCAATTTAGAGGTAGAAAGTCAGATTCTTTAAAGCAATTACAGATGGCCCTTTCAGTGACTTCCACTTTCTTTACAGGCTTGACTTTCTTAGGCTTTCTTCCCACAGATTTGAGATTGAATTTTAGTGAAGGTTTGGCTAAAGGTAGGGTTGTTATTTTCTTGAGATTTGTGAGGCTTGATGTGATTGGAATTTTTAGGAAGGAGTTGGGAGTTTATTTGTAAAGAAATTTTGGCTTAGGTATTTGGGAAGATTTGATGTTAGAGATAGTTGATGTTGTGAGTTGAGCTGAGGTTTGAGGTGGTTGTGTTTGGACATTTAGGGTTGTTTGAGTTCCTAAATCATCATGAGGTTTACTGCTCTTCCTTTCCCCTCTTCTCCTCGCGTCTTCATCTTTCTTGTCATCCTCCTTCTTCTCTCCACCCCTACTTCTAGATGGCTTAGTAGACTGCCTTGAATTTACGCCAGAAGGATTTTGATCATCTTTCTTCTACTCATCATCATCCAAATCGTCTTTGTTGATTTTTGTTTTGGGCAAGTTTGCTTCTGTATTATCTCTTCTCAACAGTTTTATCATCTCCTCATCTTCAACGGTTTTGTTCCTTTTTACTTTCAGCTCAGTTTCAAGAGTCATAATGAGCCTTTTGTTTGCCATGACACACTGTTTAGGAACTTGAAAATGTTTGAAATGTTTGGTAGTAGAACAAATGTATGCCACTCCCTTGCTAGGCTGTAGATAAGCTTCTAGGAAAGCAGCTACTTGTGCATTCTTCAATTCTGTTAGCAAGAGAGTATTTTTATGAATCACAATTCTGACTTTGCTTATCAAAATGTCTAATCCAGATGCCCTCTTAGAGATAAGACAGTTAAGGGACACCTGCATACATCTGTCTACCCCTGAGTCATTGATGTTGACCATTATCCTTCTTTCCTTGAACTTGTCTTTAGTTACCAAGATCATTCTTATTGAGTTTATTGTCATGTCCAATGTTTTCTTGTAAGTGAAAAAATTGTCATTGAGAGAAACTCTGAGTGCCTTAACCAGTTCATCAAATTCTCTGCTTAGACTGGGACCCTCAGCTGCTTTAAAAAGTCTCCCCATTCCAATATCAACTTTTCGACTTAAGCTCTATTCAGCATTTTGGACTTGTTGTTGAGATGACCTTGATTGTACCAACCTAGCCTCTATCTCCCCCTTAGTCTTGTTGACAGGCATGTAAAGGGGAGTAGGGATTTCAGGTCTTACTTGTTCAGGCAAAGAAGGTAGTGGTATGTTGAGTTTACCCATGATGGCTCCTAAAGCTATGGAATTTTGCATTTAAAGATGCTTATGGAAGTCGACCAGAGTTTGGATGTCTGTTTGTTGGCTCTTGACAAGAGATGTCAAAGCCTGAACTTATGTAGTGATAGAGGAGTTGGAGTCTTCAATGATGTGACTTGATCCTGTAGAGACTGAATTTACAGATTTATTGAAGTGGATCCAGGATTGTAAGAGCTGCTAGATGTGCCAAAGTGTTCTTCTACAGCCTCTTTGATCCCTTCCATCAGTAATGCTGAAGGCTTATATCTGCTCTGGTGAAGTTGATCCAGCTGGACTTTGGTCTCATTTGAGTGAGTAATTTTTTTGCTGGATCACTGTATGGAGATTTGTGAAAGATAGTTTGAGATTTTTGACTTCCTTCTCAATAGAGGCAAGATCCTTCCTAGCCATTTACTCTAGAAAAATTCTTGAATTTTGAAGAGATCTGCTCTTGAGATGGTATGATCTTGTCCATTTTCTCATTCACCAGTTTTCTAATTCTGTCTTCATGACCAGTGAGCCTGATTTCAAGAGCCTTACCAAACAGAAGAAATGCTTTGAGCTGAGCTTTGTGTACATCTGTAATGGCATCATAGACAGCTTCTGGACTCAAATCTTTTGCATTGCTGCCCAGAATAGTAACATACTCTTCTCTAAATCTGGCCAAAACTTGATTCATCTCCAAGGTAAAGTCCTCAGACAGCCATGCATCTACATTCCCATCTGGCTCAGCATCATTGACAATTTTCCCCTTTTGCTCTTCAACTTCTTCATTATTAGCAAGCATAATGGCTTGATAATCTTGGTTGCTCATGTTTGAAGTTAAAAGATGTTATGAGATGTTAGCCAGTCTAGAGATCTGCTCTACTAGTAGATCATCTACAAGAGTTGGTTGAGAGGCAGATTCTTGTAGCCACTGAGAGAGTATGTGAGGTTGTTGAGGTTGAGAGCTTGATGGTTCATCAGAAACTCATGTGACTGAGATCACAGTTTGACTCACAGATTTCTCTGTGGTTATGACAGTATATTATCCTCCACTTGTAGTGGGAACCTCCAATTGAATTTGAGGGGATTTGACCGGGTTACTGTCATGTGCACCAGCCTCAAACCCTTGTGTGTCTTGCAACACACTGGTACTTGAATGTGCTAAGCTTGCCTCCCCTATGACAGGATCATGGGCAATTGTACTCCTAGATTCAACTACAGAGGCAATTTCTGCTAGGGATATGAGGGGAGTTATTCTTTCATGAGGAACCTCCAATTGAATTGGAGAGGATTTAGATAGCTCCTCCTCATGAGTACTACCCTCAAACCTTTCAGTTTGTGAGGACTGTTTTGCACATGAAGGTGCATTAGAGATATCTATGGGGTCTTCAGTAAAGACTGATGAACCCCCCATATTTGTGATGGTGTCATCAAGGTCTACCCCAGCATGTAGCCTCTCACCATCTAAATGAGGTGTCTGGGTGGTGAGCAAAGCTTCTTGAGCTAAGTCACTTGATTTTTGGTGCACTTGAGAAATGAAGTCAAGTGGGATTGAAATAAAAGAAATATTAGATAGAAGAAATTGTTGCTCAGTTGTGAGTGTTAGCAGCTCCCCTTGAATAGATTAGGGAGCTTCAAGAGATGTGCTCTCACAGTGAGTGCCTTCCTTATTTCTCCTACCATACACTTGAATTGCTTCTTGTGCAGGCTGTGCAGATTCACTCCTGGTTGTTTTTACAACTGCATCCTATTGGGAGGATGTAGAGGAAGATAGAGTGGTCAGCTCAGTTTATTTACTTCTTTTGGATCTTTTGACCAGAGGTGGTACTCTTTCAGCTTTCTCCACACCACTCTCATTTAACATAACTAGGTTTATCTCCTTTCTCTTCTTTTTACCGACCTCACCTTTTTGAGAAGATGAGGTAGTTGGTTTCCTAGCTTCTAAAGGTTATGAAAGAATGGTTGCAGCTTGGGAAGATCTCTGTTGGTGATTCTGTGTTTGTACTTCCACAGGTTCAGGAATCATAGTTGTACTAGATTGTGCATTCGATCTCATGTTAGGCATAGGATAAGGATAAGTCCTAAATCTTTCCAACATAAATGGAGTGATTTTCAGACTTACATTGACCTTATTCTTTGTAGTAAGTGAGGCAAATATTATCTTGGATAGTTGCTTACAATTGCCTCTCTTAGTACTATCTATACCATTCAACAGATGTATGTCAACTACTTTATTATTTAAAGTGGACATAATAAATCTAGGAAAGAATATTTCCTTACCTCTAGCTGTTAGGGGCATAACCAGCCTGGTTGCAAGTTCTTCCAGGATCAGTAGACCAACATTCAGGTGTTGTTGTGGGCAATTAAATACACCAGCTTTTGCACAACACTTGAGATATTGTCATATCCAGATTTTCTGCAAGTAAAGGCCCTTACTACAGAGTCAAAGATGAATGACCACTCCTTCCTTAGATTGGTTCTGTTTAAGCTTGACAGGTTGATTCTCCCACCATAATTGATGAAGTCCATAAACTCAGTCAGTTCATCAGGAGTTGGTACCTCCACCAGATTCTCAGCTGGCAGCCCCAAAGCTCTATTCACATCTTGATCATTGAATTCTATTTATTGGCCTCCAATTGTGCATGTCACCACCAGAGAGAGTTGTTGTTAACATCAGTCATTACTACTCTTAGAGAAGTCATTTAGAGAAGTGAAGTACGTATCGAGAAGTCATCTTAAATTACTCTTATAGAGAACTCAAAAATGACTTATCGAAATGTCAGATAAATGCCCAGTTTGTCCAAAAAGGACTGAAATAATTTTAACTATTATTTGAATAAATTCAAAATGAAATTAGAATAAATTTTCCAAAAGTAATTTACCAAAATAATTTATCAATTTAAATTATCTCAGTTCTGAGTTATTGATAAGTCAAGAATTGTACTTGTAGAGAACTCTGTGAATGAATCACCATTAGAGAACTCTACAAGGACTTATCGATAAGTCATTTTAAACCTATCGAGAAGTCACTCGAGAAGTCAGTAAGTTGACTTATCGACGACTCATTCGAGAAGTCCTAAAATGACTTGTCGAGAAGTCAATTTATACTTATCGAGTACTCAGTTCTCTAGATACTTTTGGTTATTGTAATTCTGCCTTGAGTTAATTTTTACATATTAAGGATGTAAATTAACACCTAAGCAGTTTACTCAGAATTTGAAAAATTCCAAGTTAAATGAATTTGAAAGAAAAATATACAGAGATTTCTGAAATATTTATAATTCATATTTCAGTTAATTTCCAATTTAATCAAATTAATCTTGATTTACTGGGGATTAATCTGCTGCACAATATTAGTTGAGTTCTTGCCTTAGGATGAAGAATTGAGCAATCCAATTTCACTTACAAGTCTAGTGAAAGTTTCTTCATCCAAAGGTTTAGTAAAAATGTCAGCTAGTTGTTTTTATGTTGGTGCAAGAAATTTTAATGCTAAATCAGGATACAGGTCTTAGAAAGACAAAATTTGTATCTGTGAAACCAACAACTCCAAAACTGATTCCCTTGGAATGTCATAATCCCAAGTTGAGCTTCCTTCCAGTATCTGAAGATCCTCTTTCTCCCCCTGAGGCTGTGCAATCAAACTCAGGTGTATGAGATGAGCTTCCATTTGCCATGATTCTCTTGTTGGGTAGTTTCTTCATTTCTTTAGTCTGACAAACTTTACAAACTTCAACTTGAGCAAGCTTGTTTCTTTCTCCTGATACCTTGGTGTAGAAGCAACAAATACCATTCTTATTTGTTGAGTCAAAATCTTCAACAAACTAGCTTCCTTTCCTTGCTCCCTTAAGAGCAACTCCACTAGTTTTCTTGCTGATAACAGTGCATTCTCCTTATAGAATAAGAATTGAGACCATTGTCTACAATATACTAATTCTGAAAAGACTCACTTCAAGATCAGCTACCAGTGCTACATTAATCAAAGACAACATTTTCAATACATTCTTGCCATATCCCATTTTGAATCCTTTGTTGTTGTCTCTAAAGGTCACAATGGGCCAGCTTTCTCCTCAAATTGTGATAGCAGGGCTTTACCACCAGTCATATGCCTGGAACATCCACTGTCTATGATCCAGATTACTTTCTTCTTTTGCCCTGCACACAATGAGTCTTAAGTGTGTTTGGAAACCCAAGCAGTGTTGGGTAGTTTCTTCTTGGTAACTTTTTCAGAAAAAGTAGAATGAGTAATTTTAGAAGAAACAAAATTCAGTGATTGTTGTGCATATTTTCCTCCTGATGTAAACTCATTTCTTGATTCTTTAAGGTCTACTATCAGTTTATGGTAACTCTTGATATTAGGCCTCAATGATACTATAGAAGGGGGTTGAATATAGTATCTACAATCAATTCGATTATAAACACAAGTATGTAACAGAAAACAAGTTTATTCAATATATCAAACTCTGTTACAGTATGTTTAATCTACTCTCTCAATGATGTATGATATCACTAAGAGCTGCTAGGGTTACAATGAATAATATTCTCGTGAATGATAACACATATAGTATAAACCCTAATCTGTGTTTATGCATTAGGTTTGTTTTGTAGTTTTGAGTCTGTTTATGCTTGAGGACAAACATCGATTCAAGTTTGGGGGTGTGATAAGTGGATTTTATATCCACTTGGAACGCTTTATTACAAGCTTAAATTGGTGTTTTGGACTCAAGTTGTTGGTATTTTGATGTGTTTTTGTGTTATTGCATTTCAGGTATCAGTTAAATGAAGAAAAGAGCTTTTAAAGGAAATATGATAAAAAGTGATTAGAATTGGAAGCCAAGGCCATTGTCAAGTTGTAGAGAATCTCAATAGCTTCGCGTGGGCAGTTGAATCGCCTAATTCTGACGAGTAGAACTCAAGTTATGGTCAAAACAAGATTCATCAGAATATTTTTCCAGTCAGTAGCTGAGCGCCCGCTCAGCAAAGCTGAGCGCCCGCTCAGAGAGCTGAGCGCCCGCTCAGGGCGCGGCTGGTCGCTGATTTCGCTGAAAAAGCCTTTTTGAGTAGAATTTGACGATTTTAAGTATTTAATAAAGTTAGGATCCCATGTTTGTCATATATAGTAATTCAACTTCAATTCTCTTAGTTAATGTTATTTAGTATAATCTCTTAGTTTAATAAAAACCCAATTTGTTATTTGTCTTAGCATTGAGCGATAACCATACATTGTTGTATAGGTGCATAAATTGAACTTAACCTAAACCAGTCTCTGTGGGAACGAATCTGATTTATATCTTATACTACTTGCGAACGCGTATACTTGCATGAATATTAGCGCGTGTTTTCGCCCTAACAAGTTTTTGGCGCCGCTGCTGGGGACTCGGTGTTAATTTTTAGTTTATGTGCTTGTCATCAGTGGTCGTTAAAGTTCACTGAATCGGATTCTTTTACTTTCACGGTTTATTTGTTTGTGTTTTAGGTACTCATTACAATGGGAGATCCAGCAGCACGAACGAAAGCCTTGATGGATTTTTCTCAACCCAAGATCAATGACATTCAATCTAGCATTGTCCGGCCAGCTATCACAGCTAATACCTTTGAGATCAAGCATGGCATAATTCAATGGGTACAGACTTCAGTCCAGTTTGGGGGTTCTCCAACGGAAGATCCCAATACACACATTAGGGATTTCATTGAAATATGCGACACCTTCAAGTTCAACGGTGTTTCTGAAGATGCTGTGAAGCTGAGACTGTTCCCATTCTCTCTGAAGGACAAGGCTAAGAGCTGGTTACACTCTCTACCAGCTGGTTCGATTACTACTTGGGAAGATCTTGCTCAGAAGTTTCTTACTAAATTCTTCCCTATGGCGAAGACAGCTGCACTCAGGAATGCTATTAATCAATTTGCGCAGCAAACGGGAGAATCGCTAAGTGAAGCTTGGGAGCGCTACAAGGAGATGCTTAGGAAGTGTCCTCATCATGGAATTCCTGATTGGATGATCATCACTTATTTTTACAATGGGTTGGGAGCACAATCCAGACCCATGCTCGATGCAGCATCAGGCGGAGCATTATGGGTAAAGAGCTATAAGGAAGCTTATGATCTAATTGAACTGATGGCTGCTAATGAATATCAGTATCCAACCCAGAGATATCCACAGGGCAAGGTAGCAGGAGTTCTTGAAGTGGATACAGCTACGGCTATCACTGCTCAACTAAAGGCGTTGTCTATGAAGATCGATTCTCTGGCTAACTATGGTGTTAAGCAGATAATTAGTGTTTGTGAGCTGTGTGCAGGTCCGCATGTGACAGAACAATGCGCTATATCTAGCGACTCAGCTCAGTTTGTGAGCAACTTTCAGAGATTACAGCAACCAGTTCCAGACTCTTATCATCCTGACAACTGGAATCATCCTAACTTCAGCTGGAGCAACAATCAGAATGCGATGCAACAGCCATTCCAGCAGTTTGCAAATAAGCTATTTAACCCTCCTGGTTTTCAGCAACAATTTACACCAAGACAACAACTCCAACTTCAACAACAAACTAATGATGCAGGTCTATCTACGAATGAAAAATATGAATTGGAGGAGTTGAGGCTTATGTACAAAAACCAGGCTCTTATATGCCAAAGCCAGGCTGTTTCTATCCAGAATCTGGAGAACCAAATAGGGCAAATTGCTAATGCCTTATTGAATCGACCACCAGGAACGCTTCCTAGTGATACAGAAACAAATCCAGGCAAGAGGGAAGTTGAAGAACAGGTGAACGCCATCACCTTAAGGTCTGGAAAGGTCGCAAGCCCCCAAGTTCAGCAAGACGAAGAGCCAGAAAAATCTCAAGATTCAGAAAATGCAGTTGTGGCTGAAGAAGATGTGTAGAAGGAAGTAGAGGTGGAACCAAGGAAGACTACTGTGGAACACACTCCTCCTGAGGGTAATTCAGGGGAGAAACAGATTTATCCTCCACCTCCTTTTCCTAAAAGGCTGCAGAAGAAAAAGCTGGATAAGCAGTTTGAGAAGTTTCTGGAGGTGCTCAAGAAACTTCATATCAACATACCTTTTGCTGAAGCTCTTGAACAGATTCCTAGCTATGCGAGGTTTATGAAAGGTATTCTCTCTCGGAAAGTGAAGCTCGATGACTTAGAGACTGTTGCTCTAACGGAGGAATGCAGTGCTGTGCTGCAACAGAAGTTGCCTCCGAAGCTTAAAGATCCTGGAAGCTTCACTATTCCTTGCACCATCGGAAACTTGTCATTCGACAAGTGTTATGTGATTTAGGAGCTAGCATCAATCTGATGCCCTTATCTATCTTCAAGAAGCTTGGTCTGCCTGAGCCGAAACTAACATACATGTCATTGCAACTAGCTGATCGTTCCATCGCTTATCCAGGAGGTATATTGGAGGATGTCTTGGTCAAGGTGGATAAACTCTTCTTCCCTGCTGACTTTGTAATTCTTGATTTCGAGGAAGATAAGAAGATTCCCATTATCTTGGGAAGACCATTCTTGGCTACAGGCCGAACTATGATCGATGTGCAAAAAGGAGAGCTTACGATGAAGGTTCATGATCAGAAGGTCACTTTCAATGTGTTCAAGGAAATAAAATTACCCACAGCTAAAGAGGAGTGCTTTAAAGTAGAGCAAATTCAGGTTTTGAATGCACCTCTGTGGAAGAGGAAGTTGGATGTGCCATTCGGTTCTCTTGGGTTAGCAGAGCTGAAAATTTCTCAGGATCGTCTCGAGTCGTCTATTGAAGATGCTCCTACACTTGAGCTCAACCCACTACCAAATCACTTGAGTTATTCATTCTTAGGTGCACTCCCTGACAAGGGGTTGGGATATATCTTTGATGATGTAGAGGGTAGCCGAACGGATCCTCCAGTGCCTATAGAGGGTTCTTCTCATGTACAGCAGGTAGTTGATAGGACTGGTGTTGGTGACGAGCAGTACAGGCGAGTAATTAGGCGTATGGAGGCCATGCACGACATTCACCGTCATTTTGCTGAAGATTTGACACACGCTTTCGGTACTATTTTCTGAGACACTAGTGGCGAGGTTGATTGGCCACCTGATCCTCCACCCGAAGAGGCTGATCTTTCCGACGACTAGGTATGCTTGAAATCCTTATTATTACCTTCAATGAGGACATTGAAAATTTTAAGTTTGGGGGTGATAATGTAAGGATTAGTAGTGTGAGTCCATATAGATTCATATAGATTTATGTTGCATGTTTAGTTGTAGTTCATTCATATTTTTGCATGATTGTTCATTTAGGACATATTTGTTTGTTTTTATGTAATTTCATATAGTTGCATTTGCATGCATATTTAGCATGATCCCTTAAGATGAACTATGATATTGAATAAGTTGATGTTGATTTGAGTGTGGTGATGAGGAATTGAGGGATGTTTAAGTCTTAATGAATTGATTTGCATGCCAGAAATAAATATTTTCACAAAGTCTTATAGGGTTGCTTTTGATCTAGATCATGATCATACTTGTTTGTTGTTGAGATTTAATCATTTGGTTATATTTAGAATTTGTGATATTCTCGTAATGACGTAAAAACACTGATTTTTTTTATCTGGAGAAAAACTTGGATTTCATTGCTAGTTGTTGTAAGGCTAGGCGTCAAATGGCTAGTAGCCGGCTCATATTTTTATGAGTAGTCTAGGGTTGAATGAGATGGAGCGAAACGCACTCATTCAGAAATTGTTGAAAAAAATCAAAAAAAAAAGAAAAAAAAGAAAGAAAAAAGTATGTGTTTATGCACAATTGATCAAGAGTGAGCTCTTTAATACTCGAGTTATTAAGTTCTAGGGGACTTTGTGCCTAGTGACCTAAGGCTTTTATAGTCTGGGATCCGCTAACCTAACGCTCGGTACATGGATATTATTGTATAAGTCTTTTGGGACCTCATTCATTGTACGATCAAATAAGCATCTTTGCTATGTGTTCAATAATAGTGTGAATCCTTGTATAACTCTAGTAGAAAGGAGGTGTTGTGAGTCATAATGCGTTTATTGTCTATTCTGTTTATAAACTTTTGATTGTTTCAATGATAGATAAGTTAGGGTTATTGATCTAGTATCGAGAGTATATCTGTTAAGCATCCACACACGCACGTTTCTGGTTTGTGAGTTGGTTTGTGGGATTTATTCAAACTCTGTTTCAAGTTATTGCATTCTTAGAGGCATTGGCTTATTCATTTGGTTATGGTTATTCTGAGGGGATCGATTGCATTGTCATTTAGTTGCATTCACGTAGTTTCATTCATGCATTAGGTTTGTTTTGTAGTTTTGAGTCTGTTTATGCTTGAGGACAAGCATCGATTCAAGTTTGGGGGTGTAATAAGTGGATTTTATATCCACTTGGAATGCTTTATTACAAGCTTAAATTGGTGTTTTGGACTCAAGTTATTGGTATTTTGATGTGTTTTTGTGTTATTGCATTTCAGGTATCAGTTAAATGAAGAAAAGAGCTTTTAAAGGAAATATGATGAAAAGTGATCAGAATTGGAAGCCAAGGCCATTGTCAAGTTGTAGAGAATCTCAATAGCTTCGCGTGGGCAGTTGAATCGCCTAATTCTGACGAGTAGAACTCAAGTTATGGTCAAAACAAGATTCATCAGAATATTTTTCCAGTCAGTAGCTGAGCGCCCGCTCAGCAGAGCTGAACGCCCGCTCAGAGAGCTGAGCGCCCGCTCAGGAGAACTGAGCGGCCGCTCAGGGCGCGGCTGGTCGCTGATTTCGCTAAAAAAGCCTTTTTTTAGTAGAATTTGACGATTTTAAGGGTCCAGGTCCACTAGGGGCGTATATATACTTAAAAAAAAGGGTTTTCATCATCCAGGAAGATTGGGATACCAAGGAGAAGACCTAGAAGCACTGAACAACTCCGAAAAAGAAGATCTTGTTTTTAATTTATGATTCTTTGAATTAGTTGTAACTTTGGATGCTCGTTTTCGTTCTTGTTGAACCTAGATCTCGTTTATTCGTACTTTGATTATTATTTAGTTTATTAAGACCTTGTTTATACCATGCTTTCATTGGAACCCATGGTGACGATGAATTCGATTATGGGCTAATCGTTGTCATGGGATTCTAGCGGATTTACTTATGGATTTCAATAGTTAATTGTTTCGATATCTTGGTGTGGTGATTGATTGATATCCTAGTATGGTTGTGCTTATTCGTCTTATGTGCGTAGCTAACATATAAGATAGCGTGTTAATCTCTATTGAAGTGACAGTGAATATAGAGGTTTAGAACTTGCCATGCTAGCATAGGTTCATGTATGTGTATGCATGATTCGTAGGTAACTCTAACCGTTTTACTTGCCCTATGTAATCAAGATAGATAACTTGTTCTTAAACCGTTATGTTGTCAAATTCTATAGACATATAGGGTCTCAATATAATTGGTGCCTATTCAGCTTTTATCTCTTTTGTGGATGTTTGGTAGAATGGTACTCGTGCAACGAAAGTTGGCGTTTATCAGTTTCGTGTTATCTGATTAGTGTCCTCACCATCACATGCTAAGGTTAAGAACGAGAAGGCTATTGAACAAAGTATTTAATGAAGTTAGGATCCCATGTTTGTCATATATAGTAATTCAACTTCAATTCTCTTAGTTAATGTTATTTAGTATAATCTCTTAGTTTAATAAAAACCCAATTTGTTATTTGTATTAGCATTGAGTGATAACCATACATTGTTGCATAGGTGCATAAATTGAACTTAACCTAAACCAGTCTCTGTGGGAACGAATCTGATTTATATCTTATACTACTTGCGAACGCGTATACTTGCGTGAATATTAGCGCGTGTTTTCGCCCTAACACTACACAGTTACAAGATATCTCCTAATTGATATGATATGTTTTATTTCCTAAAATACATCAATCAGAGATTATCTACTATAGTCCTTTATTTGTACAACTCTCCAAGCATATCTTCTTTTGGTTAATCCAGATCATTTCCTGTAAATCAGTCGCTTTTCCTGAAGTATATCCGCACTTAAGTTCTGATGTAAGTCCTGATGGCTTAAGTTCTGATAACTTCCTGTCTTCAGTAAGTTCTGATTTCCAGTTAAGTTCTAATAATAAGTTCTTAAACTAAACAAATCAGATTAGATATGACATCACAAATATATCTAACAATCTCCCCCAACTTGTAATTTATAAAAATATACAAGTTTATAGATTTGATGATGTCAAAAACATTTAAGTACAAATGCAATGAGAGTTTATATGCACAACTAAATACAACTTACAGTCCATGCAGCTTTTACCAAATTCACTGAATCAGCCTGAATCCATAATGATTGCTTACAAAGTCTGATACCATCTTGGTCTCTGCATTTCTTTTAACTTCAAGTAACTGAGCTTTGAATTGCTGCAGTCCTTCATCTTCAGTATCAACAATCTGATATATGGTAGCTCTGAGTGCAGAAATTGGATTTCTTTCAAGTCCATCTCCCAGTCTTATTACCCTTGGATGTGTAGAATCTTCATTATAGCATAAACATCTTCCTTTCAGAATTACTTCTACCTTAGCAAAATTCTTCCTCATAGGAATTTATCTTCCATCATCATTGGAGTATACTTTGTCATTCTTGCACCAGATATTCTGAGTAAATCTCTTATTGTCTTCAGAATATATTCTAACCATTTCCTGATAACATCAGAATTTACCTCCTGTAGATAATGAATATATTGGAGCTCTTTGACAGATTTCTTCAGCACATCAGATTCAGATAATCTATAAGTTCTGCCATCAATCAGCATTAAGATCAATTTCTATTTTTCTTCATAATCATCATGAGTATCCATCACTACTTGAGCAGAAAACACTTTGTCAAGGTGCTTCTGTGTGATCTCTTCAAATGGCTTGTCAGTCAATATGGATGGATCTCTAATATCAACTTCTATCCCATTCGGGAATTTCTCTCTGTCAGAACCTAATCCAGAAGTGTCTCTAGCTTGCTTGGCTTTTACCCCAAATGTTGCAAGTTGATTCAACATCTGATTTATCTTAGGCTGAACTGGAATAGACTTGTTCCATAACAGCTTCTTCTTGTCTTCTAATGTTAAACTGTCTATGTCAACTTGAGCAGTGTTAGAGGTTGATGTCTTGATGAATTTGTCAGGATTTGCAGTTTCATCTGTAACTTGCTGTTCTGAAATATCTTCAGGATTTATTAAGTTCTGAACTTCTTCACTCTGAACAACTTAAGCTATGTCAGAGGTTGTCTTAGATTCTTCTGTCATCCTCATTCTCTTCAGAGTTTCAACTGTTTCATCTTCAGCAGCATTATCATCAAAGACTTGAACCATCTTGCACACAGGATCCATCAGAATTTGAGGAATCTTCATCTTCTGTTTCTTGGCTGTCTCCCCAACTTTTCCTTTTCCCTTATCTTTGGGATCAGTAGTAGTTTGAGATCTAGTCCTTGATCTAGGAATCTTTGTGGCAGATCTTTCTCTTATCACAATCCCCTTTTCTTTTGGCCTTGGTGGCTTTTTAGCATCAGAAGCTTTTGATTTGGGTTTGCTCTTCTCAGCAGCAAATTTAGCTTCTTCTTCTCTTAATTCCTCTAAATCCACTCCTGGATTATCCTTAAGGAATAGTCTCTTGGCCAATTTTTCATCAACAGATTGAATTTTGGGATCTTTATAGAAGAATGTTGCTTTTCCTTTGAATTTCAAAGTCTGCAAAAACTTCTGTGACTCTTGGCTTCCAGCTTGGACTATCACATCAGAAGTAGTTGTCAAAACTTGATCATCAGTATTTGAAGTATCAGCATTTGTGATCAACAAAGGAACATCCCGATCTGTTGGCTTCTTTCCTTCCTTATTCCTCCCTTGTATAGCAGATCTATCAGAGTTCTTCCTACCAGACATTCTCTAATGAGAACTTGTCTGTTGAGTGGAAATTCTGCTTAGCTGCTTCCCTTAACTTTGACCTCTACTCTTTTCGGAGTTTCCCTAGTCATCTCCATGATCATCCTTTTTCTTCAGTGTTTGGCTTGGTGAGCATTTGGACTTAACTACCTTCTCCCCCTTTTTGGCATCATCTGTCAGTAGTAGAGAAAGAAGGAGTTCAACTGAAGATTGGATCTCATTTAACTGAGTCTGTTGAGCAGCTTGATTTTATAATACCTCATCTAGTTGGGCCTGCTGCTTGTCTTGAACAAGCTCAATAGCATCCACTTTTTCTTGAATTGGTCTAAAAAAACCACTTCTTGTCTAGATCTTGCATCATGGCTAGCTTATCAGCTTTTTTTCTGAAGTTTATCAACCTTTGCATGAGTCGTGGAGTGTTGACCTTGTAGAGTTCTTGTACTGAGAGCAGTGACCTTTAGTTGATGCTTGAAGTCAGAACTTGTCAGCAACTCATCAGCTTTTGAAACATGTTCTGTCAGAACATGTGGGATGAGAATAAAATCAGTATTATTCCATTTATGAATCCACTCAGTCCCTCTAAAGGTTTCCTCACATGGAACTGGAGCAGCCTCTTTCTCAAACTGGAATAATGCCTCCTTTCATGTAGGCACTAGAGTGTTTACTGGAGATGACTATCCAGAACTTGCTAGAATCTCATCATCTTCAGATAACACCAAGATGTGTGTGGCTGTAGGAGACTCTGAAGCAGTTGCAGCTTGTCTAAATTCTGATCTTTAGTTCCAATATCAAGAATTGGTGTTGTTGGTATCTCAGCCTGTAAAATTGGAGAAGTAACAAGAGTTGGCTGTTTTGTAGTTGGAGCTTCCAGATATAGAACAGTAGGTATATTCAAATTATTAATATCTATTTCAGGACTTGTCTATTGTTCTTCAACATCATTTGTAGCTTTGATTGGAGAGTGAGGTGGAGAAATCACGGATTCTTGTATAGGTTCTGATCTGTGGACTTCAGGAATTTCAGATTTCCGAATCAGAACTTCTTCAGCTACTGGCAGGGCTTCAATCACAATAGATTCTGATGAGAACAAAGATTTCTGATCCCCTTCCTCAACATCTTCAGCATCCTCAGATTGAATTTGTGCAAGATGCACACATGCTCCTGTCTTCCTCAATTTTGATTTTCTAGATGGAGGGGTGACATGATCGGTATCAGAATGTGAAGACCTCTTTCTTTTCTGAATGCCAGAAGCTTCAGTTATTTTCTCCTTTTGAAGAGTTGACTCTTCAGCTTCTTTTGTCACAGGTTCTGATGCAGGAACCTGTACCTATTCTTCCTCATCTGATTCATCTCTCAGAATCAGCCTTCTCTTTCTCCTTGGTGAAGATTGAGCAACAGATTTAGGTCTTGAGGTTTTGGGTCTGGAGGATGTGTCAGATTTTACAACTGGCACCTTTTGAGAAGTATTAGAGGTTGGTTTGGTTTTGGATTTGGGTCTAGACTATGAAGTACTGACAACAGGTGCTGATGTTGGTGGTTGTGAGGTAGACTGTGGTTGTTGAGTAGTGGATGGTTGTGATGGTGTTACATCAGGGAATATGGCTGTGTAAGTGCCTGGGATAGTGTTGACTAAGAACTGTTTGACAGATTGGGGTATTTGGAGAGGTCTTAGTACTTCCTTCTTGTTATCAGCAGATAACAAGTCAGTAAATGCCCTTTTGTGTAACTTAAAAGGTTCCATTAGGTTACTGAACACTTGTGGCTTATCAGAACAATAATAACTATAAATTAATTGGCGTAACCTAGCAAAATATACTACATTTGCATCTTCCTTCATTCTGTCACCAATATAGCCTAACACAACAGATGCATAATCGAAATGAGTCTGATTAAGAAGTACATACCCTATTTGTTGACTCATGATTGGAATAGCATCGAAATTGGAACATTTGTTAGCAAAAGTCTTTGTGATGCAATCAAAGAAGAAGCTCTATTCCTTCCTGATGCAAGGTCTCTTCAACTGTCCTAGCTTGGACAAGCTTTTCTCATATCCCAAGCTTGTCATCATGTTCTGAAGAACAGATTCTCCAAGTGCTAAGTTGTAAGTGCAGTTTTCAGGTAGATGAAGAGCCTGCCTCACTGTAGTAACAGTTACCATATACTCATCTTCTCCTGATGAGAAGATGATGCTTGGAGATCCAGTTTCACCTCCATCATCATGAAATCCAGTCTTCCAAAACTTCAACACCTGTTTACCAGAGATTGATTGAGGTTGGGTCAGAGCATACTCAATCTCACTGTGAGCCAAGAAATCATGAACAAAGTGAAGTTCTGAAGGAGCTTCATCCTTGTTCAAGATAGCAGAGTAGTTGTTTGGGACAAACTTAGCTCCATTAAAAATAACATCCTTTGGTGCCATTTCTGTTGAAAAATCAAGTGAAAATTATATGTTTGCAAAGTGTTTGATAAAATGCCTGTAAGAGAACGTCAGAAAATAAGAGAGTAAGAAAATAAGAGAGAGAGAATAGAATAAAAGAGTGGGTAAAAGATTGTGTAATCTTTTATCTCTGATATTTATACTCTGCACATGGAAATGTCTCTTTTTGTAAATTAGAACCGGC